>NC_132910.1:119945142-120248336 GCF_047675955.1 Chlorocebus sabaeus
GTGGTACACCCTCCTCGGCCTCCCAACGTGCTGGGATTACAGGCGTGAGCCACCACGCCCGTTTTTTTGTTGTTGTTGTTTTTTGAGACGGAGTCTCGCTGTCTGGTCAGGCTGGAGCGCAGTGGCGCTATCTCGACTTACTGCAACCTCCGCCTCCCGGGTTCAAGCAATTCTCCTGCCTCAGCCTGCCAAGTAGCTGGGACTACAGGCGCCCGCCACCACACCCAGCTAATTTTTGTATTTTTAGTAGAGATGGGGTTTCACCATGTTGGCCAGGATGGTCTTGATCTCTTGACCTTGTGATCCACCTGCCTCTGCCTCCCAAAGTGCTGGGATTATAGGCGTGAGCCACCGCACCTGGCCTATGTCTTCATTTTTAACAAAGAAGTTTAAAATGAAAAAAAAAAAAATTAAAGAATGAAATAATGTCTTTTGCAGCAACATGGATGGAGCTTGAGGCCATTCGCAAGAGTGAACTCAGAAACAGAAAACCAAATGCCACATGTTCTCATTCATAAGTGGGAGCTAAACAATAAGCACACATGGAAATAAAGGTGGAAATTATAGACACTGGGAACCCCAAAAAGAGGGAAGGTGGATGAGGAGCAGGGATTGAAAAAGTACCTATTGAGTACAATGCTCACCATTTGGGTAACAGGTACTCTAGAAGTTTAAACTGCACCAGTATACATGTAACTATATAACAAGCATACGCAGGTACTCCCTGAATCTATAATAAAATAAAAAAATTTAATAGAAAAAAGCTTGTAGAGTAGGATATAAATAAAGAAAATATTTTTGTATAGCTGTACAATGTGTTTTTGTGTTAAGCTGTATTATTGCAAAGGAGTAAAGAGATTTTTTTTTTTTTTTGAGACGGAGTCTGGCTCTGTTGCCCAGGCTGGAGTGCAGTGGCCGGATCTCAGCTCACTGCAAGCTCCGCCTCTCAGATTCACGCCATTCTCCTGCCTCAGCCTCCCGAGTAGCTGGGACTACAGGCGCCCGCCACCTCACCCGGCTAGTTTTTTGTATTTTTTAGTAGAGATGGGGTTTCACCGGGTTAGCCAGGATGGTCTCAATCTCCTGACCTCGTGATCCTCCCGTCTCGGCCTCCTAAAGTGCTGGGATTACAGGCTTGAGCCACCGCGCCCGGCCAAGAGATTTTTAAAGAGTTTATAAAGTACAAAAATATCAGTAAGCTAAGATTAATATACTATTGGAGAAAGAAAAAGCTTTTTTATAAATTTAGTGCAGCCTAAGTGTACAGTGTTTATAAAGTCTACAGTGGTGTACAGTAATGTCCTAGGCCTTCACACTCACTCACCACTCACTCACTGACTCACTCAGAACAGCTTCCAATCCTGCAAGCTCCAATCATGGTAACTGCCCCTAGAGAGGTGAACCACTGTAAAAATCTTTTATACCACATTTTTACTGTGTCTTTTCTGTTTGGATATGTTTAGATACACAGATATTTACCATTGTGTTACAATTGCCTGCAGTATTGAGTATAGTACCATGCTGTACAGATTCGTAGCCTAGGAGCAATAGGGCTAAACCATATAACCTAGATGTGCAGTAGGCTATAGCTTCTGCATTTGTGTAAGGGTACTCTATGATGTTTGCACAAAGATGAAATCGCCTAATGACACATTTCCCAGAACATATCACTGTTGTTAAGCTATGTATGACTGTACTTAGAAACTTTTCTTTTGTTTTCTCTTTCTTCTCTTTTTACAGCCATCAGAAGCCGCCCAAACCTTTAATGGTGAGGGTTTAGAAGTGCCATACAGGAGGAAGAGTTTTAGAGGGCCCACTCCAGCCACACTGCTTTGCCAGCACCTTTACTTCTCTGATATCACTGAGCTCCAGACCCAGCTTTCATTGACGTGATTCTCATTGTAAGAACCTGATCCTAAGTCTTTACACATTCTTGGCCTGTGCCATCCTCTGATGCTTGACTCTTACGTTTGGAATCCTCCTCTCCTACTCACCACCTATTTACCCACTTTTGATAAATAATCTTTCCCTGTAGATTTTATCTTTAACTCTTCTTGGACCTCCGTTCTCACATTTTTTCCTGAGCATGTTAGTCACTTGTCTTGCTTCCAACTGCTGGTTTTCTCAGATCCAGCCTTCTTACTTGAGGCTTGGCAGCAGATGATTTTTTCTCACTGTTTCCACAGTAGCAGTCTTTCTCACTTAGTTTATCCACACTGGTAGCATCTCAATAATCAATTAACCTATATTGTAAGACCTGTGTGTAGAGTGATAGAAATTAGTCAAAATGCAACGATACCATCAAAGTTATTCATCTCCTTTTTCTTTTTTTCTTTCTTTTTTTTTTTTTGAAACAGAGTCTCACTCTGTCACCCAGGCTGGAGTACAGTGGCACTGCAAGATCTGCCTCCCGGGTTCACACCTTTCTCCTGCCTCAGCCTCCCGAGTAGCTGGGACTACAGGCGCCCACCACCAAGCCCGGCTAATTTTTTTATATTTTTTAGTAGAGACGGTGTTTCACTGTGTTAGCCAGGATGGTCTCAATCTCCTGACCTCGTGATCCCCCCGCCTCGGCCTCCCAAAGTGTTGGGATTACAGGCATGAGCCACTGCGCCTGGCCTTCATATCCTTTTTCTTACCTGTATCCATCATTCCCTCCTAACCAATGTAGTGGCTATGTGGCTTGCTTTCCTGTCTTTCTACATGCTCATGTAACCATTTATAAAACATATGTGCATATATACGGGAATTTAGTTTTTTGTTTTTGTTTTGTTCTTTTAAAAAAAGGATTCAGCTAGGCACAGTGACTCACATCTATAATTCCCAGTGTTTTTGGAGGCTGAGGCAGGAGGATTGCTTGAGATCAGGAGTCTGAGACCAGCCTGGGCAACATAGCAAGACTCCATCTCTACAAAAAATTTTTTTTAATTAGCCAGACATAGTGGTGTGCACCAGCAGTCCTAGCTACTCAGGAGGCTGAGGTGGGAGGATTGCTTGAGCCCAGGAGTTTGAGACTGCAGTGAGCTATGATCACACCACTGCACTCCAACCTAGATGACACAGTGAGACCCTGTCTCTAAAAAGGGAAAAAAAAAAAAGGATTCTATTTTATACATATACATTTCTCTGAATCTTGCTTTTCCTCTCTAAAAATACATATTGTAAGAATCCTATTCAGTCAATTGGCATAGAGCTAACTTATTCTAATGGCTGCATAGTTTTCCATGAAATGATCGTATCCCAGTCATTTTTCTTTCTTTATTTTTTTTCTTTTTTTTCTGTCTCACTCTGTCTCCCGGGCTGAGTGCAGTGGCACTATCACAACTCACTGGCTCACTGCAGCCCTGATCTCCCAGGCTCAAATACCCTTCCCACCCCAGCCTTTCCACCATGGGAGGCACACACCACCGTGCCCAGCTTTTTTATCTTTTTTTTCTTGGTAGAGATGGAGTCTCACTATGTTGCCCAGGCTGGTCTTAAACTCCTGGGATCAAGCATCCTCCTGCCACAGTTTCCCAAAGTGCTGGGATTACAGGCATGAGCCACACCCCCAGCCCCCAATCATTTTGTTTTTTGTTATTCATTACACATTAGTAGTCGTTCATTATTAGTCATTAATGTTTCACTAATGTTATTCATTAGTAGTCATTCATTATTTTGTTTTGTTATGAAAAACAAAGCTGCAATAAACATTCTTGTTTCTATATCCTTATGCAGAGAATGGATTCCTCAGGATGGAATTTCCTGATCAAGGGGAATGCATATTTCTAATGGATGTTGCCACATTTCATACCACAAAATGGAACATTCAACTATCTATCATGAAAGCATGAAAATATCCATTCCACATTCCCAAATTACCCCTGCTGGCTGTTGTGCTTTTATATTTGTGTTATTTTGGTAGGTGCCTTATGATATCTGATATACATATATGTATGTATTATATATATGTGTATGTATATATGTATGTGTGTATATACATGTGTGTGTGTGTGTGTGTGTGTGTATTTTTTTTTTTTTTTTTTTGAGGCAGAGTTTTGCTCTTGCTGCCCAGGCTCGGGTGCAATGGTGTGATCTTGGCTCACTGCAACCTCTGCCTCTCAGGTTCAAGTGATTCTTCTACCTCGGCCTCCTGAGTAGCTGGGATTATAGGCACGTGCCACCATGCCCAGCTAATTTTGTATTTTTAGTAGATACCGGGTTTCACCATGTTGGCCAGGCTGGTCGAACTCCTGACCTCAGGTGATCTGCCTGCCTCAGCCTCCCAAAGTGTTGGGATTACAGGTGTGAGCCACTGCGCCCAGCCAATATATATATGTATTATATATATGTATAATATATAAAATATATATATTATATATGTATATTTTATATATATATATTTTTTGAGGCAGAGTCTTGCTCTGTCACCCAAGCTGGAGTCCAATGGCATGATCTCTGCTCACTGCAATCTCCTGGGTTCAAGCGATTCTCCCGCCTCAGCCTCCCGAGTAGCTGGGATTACAGGTGTACGCTATGGCCTGGCTAATTTTTGTAATCTTAGTAGAGACGCGGTTTCACCGTGTTGCCCATGCTGGTCTCAACTCCTGGCTTTCAGCGATCTGCCCGTTTCAGCCTCCCAAAGTGCTGGAACTACAGGCATGAGCCACCATGCTTGGTCAGTACTTCAAATTGCATTTTTTCCTGATTACTAGTAATTTCTTTTAATTAGTTTATTTGTCAGTTTGATTTTCTCTTCGTTGAATTGATAAGTCTTTTTTAGTCTTCTTTTTTTTTTTTTTTTTTTTTTTTTTTTGACAGGGTCTCGTTCTGTCACCCAGGCTGGAGTACAGTGGCATGTTCTCAGTTCACTGCACCCTCCGCCTCCCGGGCTCAACCTATCCTCTGACCTCAGCCTCCCAAGTAGCTGGGACCACAGTCCACACTACCATGATGCCTGGCTAATTTTGTGTGTGTGTATTTTTGGTAGAGACGGGGTTTGCCATGTTGCCCAGGTTGGTCTGGAACTCCTGGGCTTAAGTGCTGTGCCCACCTCGGCCTCCCAAAGTGCTAGGATTGTAGGCATGAGCCACTGTGCCCAGCTGTGAATTGATTAATGTTTGTCTCCTCAGTTTAATAAGGGCTCTTTGTATGTTAAAAATTTAACCACTCATCTGATATTTGCATTGCTAATATTTTTCCCAGTTGGTAATTAGTCTTTTCACTTTCTCTATAACTTTTTAATTTTAAACAATTTTGAAACACTTTTAAACTTACAGAAAAGTTGCTAGTACAATATAAAGAACTTTTATTTTCCTGAACCATCTGAGAATAATTTGCCAATGTGATGCCCTGGCATCTCACAGACATTCTCCTACATAATCACAATGCAACCACCAAAATTGTCCCAACCACCAAAATTGGGACATTAACATTCATATATTGCCATCAGTAAATTTTGCTAATAATAATAATCCCTAATCATATCCTCTAGATTAGTGGTCCCTAAACTTTTTGGCACCAAGGACTGGTGCCAAAAAAAACCAATTTTTCCACAGACCAGGGGTGAAGGGGTGGTTTCAGGATGATTCAAGTGCATTATATTTATCATGCACTTTATTTCTATTATTACTATGTTGTAATATATGATGAAATATTTATGCAATTCACCATCATGTAGAATCAGTGGGAGCCTTGAACTTGTTTTCCTGCAACTGGACAGTTCCATCTGTGGGTGATGGGAGATAGTGACAGATCATTAGGCATTAGATTCTCATAAGCAGTGCACAACCTATATCCTTCCCATGCACAGTTCACAGTAGGGTTCATGCTCCTGTAAGAATCTAATGCCACTGCTGATCTGGCAGGAGGTGGAGCTCAGGAGGTAATGTGAGTGATGGGGAGCAGCTGTAAATACAGAAGTTTAGCTCACTTGCCCACCACTCATCTCCTGCTGTGTGGCACAGTAACAGAAAAGCCATCCCATTCAGAAGCAGGCATTGCATTTCACTCTCATGTGTCTTTAATCTTCTTCAACTTGGAAATTATTTCTCATTCTTGAATTCTTTTTAAGTTTATAGGCTAGATATATTGTAGAATTTGGGTTTGAAAATATTCCTCATTATTAGATTCAAGTTATGCACCCCTAGAAAAAAATTCAATGAAGCAAGAAGCAACGTTGTATTCCTCGTGTCAGATGGTGCATGCCTTGGATTTGTTGTTGTCCAGTTTGATAGCTTATTTAAGATGATGTCTTTTCTTCTTCTCCACCATGAATTTATGTTTTCTTTCTCTAGTATTCTCTCAGGAAGTACTTTGAGACTAAGTAAATACTCTCTTATCAAACTTTTAATTTATTCATATATTTATGTGTATCAATATGTACTCATGGTTCTTAATTTCCTTCAAAGGATTATATGTGTTACTATCATTAATTCGTTATTTTGATGCGTAATTTCTCCCAGTCCAATGAAGGAAAATGATAGCCAGAAACACAGGTGTAACAACAGGTTTATTGACTTAGTTGGGCTTAATAGGGTGTAGTCAGGAAACAGCTTTGTTTTCTTCCACTCTTGCCTCAAGCATTTTTTGTCAGAAACATTTTCCTTGCTCTTGTTGACTTTTCCTGTAGATCCCGTGAGTTTTTCAGCCACTTCAGATTCTAACAATACCATTTTTAGATTATGTAGTTCCATCCAACCTAAACTAAAACCTCAGTATCTCATCTAATTCAAAGTTTTTCCTCTCTCCCCAGCTCAGGCCTGATTCACTGCCTTCCATACCAGTGGTTAGGAGGGGTCTGATCGCTCCTGTTACCTACCTGCCCTCCCTGTGTTGGTCTGTTTTCATACTGCTGTAAAGATACTACCAGAAACTGGGTAATTTATAAAGGAAAGAGAGTTAATTGACTCACAGTTCTGCATGGCTGGGGAGGCCTCAGGAAACTTACAATCATGGTGGAAGGGGAAGCAGACAACTTCTTCACAAGGTGGCAGGAGAGAGAAAGCGAAGGGGGAAGAGCCCCTGTAAAACCACCAGATCACATGACAACCTACTCACTATCGTGAGAACAGCATGGGGAAACCGCCCCCCTGATCCAGTCACTTCCCTCCCTCCACACATGGGGATTACAATTAGAGATGAGATTTGGGTTGGGACACAGAGCCAAACCGTATCACCCCCACAGGCTCCTCCAGAGTTGGGGTGGGCAGTGCGTGGGAGGGAAGAAGGCACGCCAGCAGCGCTGTTTGCACTTTTCCCTTGCCTGTCATACGACCTCTCTCACGTCACGTTTTCAAATTCTAGTTCTTTCTTGGTGTTCGGCAGTTGAGCCTTTGGAGATTTCCCTGAAATTTTATCTCTTTGGGGGAGTCTTCCATAAGAATCAGCTTTTAGATTTATTTACCCTTTATACTTTGTTTTCTGTTCATTAATTTTCATCTTTATTCTCTCTTCCAATTTTATGTTTTGTTTATTTTGGTGTTCTTGTTCTAAATTTTTTAATTGGACCTTAAATTTTTTTTTATTTTTTTCCCTTTTTTTTTTTTGAGACAGAGTCTCACTCTGTCGCCCAGGCTGGAGTGCAGTGGCACAATCTCGGCTCACTGCAACCTCTGACTTCAACCATCATGCCTGGCTAATTTTTGTATTTTTTGTAGAGACAGGGTTTCACCATACTGGCCAAGCTGGTCTCAAATTCCTGACCTCAAGTGATCTGCCCGCCTTGGCCTCACAAAGTGCTGGAATGACACTGTGCCTGGCCTAATTTTTTTCCTTAATAATAAAACATTTAAGGCTATGAATTCCCATAGGAATAATTTGAATTATGTTGTGTATATTTTGGTATGAACTTTTTCCTCACTGCTTTGTATATGGTTTGTAATTTCAGTTTTGTTTACATTTTGATGAGTTATTTAGAATATTGTTTCTTTCTTTCTTTTTTTTTTTTTGAGACAGAGCCTCGCTCTGTCACCCAGGATGGAGTACAGTGGCACAATCTCAGCTCACTGCAACCTCTGCCTCCTGGGTTCCAGCTATTCTCACGCCTCAGCCTCCCAAGTAGCTGGGACTGCAAGCACACACCACCACACATAGCTAATTTTTTTTTCTTTTTCTATTAGTAAAGATGGGGTTTCACCATGTTACCCAGGCTGGTCTCAAACTCCTGGCTTCAAGTGATCCATCCACCTCAGTCTCCCAAAGTACTGGGATTATAGGCCTGAGCCACCACACCCAGCCTAGACTATTGTTTCTTAATTCCAGGTAATTAGAGGACTTTTTGAGGGGTATCCCTTTTCATTATTTATTCCTTTTATTTTCTTTTTTGTATTATAATCAGGGAATGTGGCCTATAAAATCTCTACTCCTGTATATTGATGTAGGTATCCTTTGGAAACAAAAACAAGATTAACTTTTGTAAATGTTCCATTAAAACACAAAAGAAATATAGTTATGATGTGTAATATTCCATGCATGTTTTAGGTCAAATTTGTTGGTTGTTTTATTCTATTCCTCTGTTTCTATTTATTTTGTCTATTAGATATGTGAGTCTGAAAAAGGTGTGTTAAAATCTCCTAACATAAAGATTATGCTTTATATGTTTAGCTACTATAATGATGGGTGAACATGATTTATGATTGTTCTACCTCTGTTATCAATTTGCCTTTCATCATTACATATTAATATGTATGCTGTTTGGTCCAATAATAGGACCACTAGACTTGACTTATTTTGATTTATATTTATCTGGTGGATCTTTTTTGTTTGTTTGTTTGTTTGTTTTGAGATGGAGTCTCACTCTATTGCCCAGGCTGGAGTGCAGTGGCGCGATCTCAGCTCACTGAAACCTCTGCCTTCGAGCGATTCTCCTGCTTCAGCCTCCCAAGTAGCTAGGATTACAGGCGCCTACCACCACACCAGGATAATTTTTTTGTATTTTGAGTAAAGCCAGGGTTTCACTACGTTGGCCAGGCTGATTTAGAACTCCTGACCTCAAGTGATCTACCCGCTTCGGCCTCCCAAAGTGCTAGGATTACAGGCGTGAGCCACTGTGCTGGCAGTATCTTATTACATATCCTCTGAAGTTTAACTTTTCTTTCTGACTTTGTTTAAAGTGAGTTTCTTTTGTTTGTTGGTTGGTTGGTTGGTTGGTTGGTTGGTTTGAGGTGGCATCTCCCTCTGTCACCCAGGCTGGAGTACAATGACATGATCTGGGCTCACTGCAACATCTGCCTCCCGGGTTCAAGTGATTCTCCTGCCTCAGCCTCCTGAGTAGCTGGGATTACAGGCATGTGCCACCACGCCTGGCTAATTTTTGTATTTTTCGTAGAGACAGGGTTTTGCCATGTTGGCCAGGCTGGCGTTGAACTCCTGATCTCCAGTAATCCACCCGCCTCGGCCTCCCAAAATGCTAGGATTACAGGTATGAGCCACAGTGCCTGGTCTAACGTGGGTTTCTTAAGTAATATGTGCTTGGGTTTTGATTTTTAAACCACACTGTCAGTTGCCAGTAGTTATTATCCTACTACTTTCTGATATTAAAGTTGCAATTAGAAATCTAAAGCCAGTCTTAATCTTTTTCTATGTAAACAATTTGTTCTTTCTATCTAGAAGACTGTAGAACTTTATCATTACCCTTGGAATTACAACATTGTAATGGAATCTCTAGTGTGTTCCAGTTTTCATCCCCCGTTCCTTGAAACTCAAAGAATTCTGAAGATAAAACTCTTTCTATAGCTCTGTAAAATTTTCTTCACCTGTTTGTTTAAATATTGTCTCTCCTCCTTCGATTGCTTTACTCTTCTTCTGAAATTCCTATTTATTTACAAGTTACAATTTCTAGATCCATCTTCTGGTTCTTTTATATTTGCTTCTTTGACGTCTGTCTTTAAATGTTTGCTTTTTTAAAGAGATTTCTTTCCCTTGTACTTCCAGACCTCTGTTCACTGCTCAATAGTTACCATACACTCTTTCAGTACTTCTGCTATATTTTCAAACTTAAAAAATCATGTTCTTGAGTTCCAGTTACAGCCGTTTAATGCTCTAATTGAAGCTCCTCAATTGCACGAAGTACTTTTTCTGTTCAAGTGGCCATGCCCTTTTTCAGCAGTTCTATTTTGTTGGCAACCACCATTTCTGGATGCTCTGCTCACTCTTTCCCATTCCGGCTTTGTTGTTCCTTTGCCTACCTGCGGTGTTATTCACCTAGGGCCAGGTCTTCTGCAGCAGCTCTCTCTTGAGTAGAGGAGGCTCCATGGTCTCTGATCCTGTCGATAGACAAGGCTTCAGCTGGAAAATGCTTATCTTATATCCTCTGCTCCCTGGTTTCCTTAGCTACAAAGGTTAATTTTCTCTTAGTTGTAAATAAGTCTTTTTTTTTAATTTAAATTTTAAAAATAATTGAGATGGAGTTTCGCCATGTTGCCCAGGCTGGTCTCAAACTCCCGAGCTCAAGCAATCTACCCCCCTCAGCCTCCTAAAGTGCTGGGATTACAGGCGTGAGCCACCAAGTTTGGCCAAAGATACAAAGTCTTATTTCATTAGCCACTCCTTGAGGGCCAGAGAGACCAGCAGGTCCCTCTAGGGACAGTTGTGTCAGCTGTAGGCTGGGTTGCTGGGTAGAATATATTACATGGGACAGACTTACATAAAAACAATTATTCATTATTGATCTAAAATTCAATTTTAGTTTTCTTTTTGAGACTGGTCTCACTCTGTTGCCCAGGCTGCAGTGCTGTAGTGCAATAGGAGCTCACAGCAGCCTTGATCTCTTGGGCTCAGCAATCCTCTATCCTCAGCTCCCTGGAGTAGCTGGGAGTATAGGTATGCACCACCATGCCTGGCTAATTTTTGTATTTTTTGTGGAGACGGGGTTTCCCAATGTTGCCCAGGCTGGTGAAGTTGGAATTTAGCCGTGTGTCCTTTCTTTCTCTCTTTTGGGTAAATTTGGCTGCCCTAAGGCCAGGCACATTGGCTCACACCTGTAATCCTAGCAATTTGAGCGACTGAGGTGGGCGGATCACTTGAGATCAGGAATTCAAGACCATCTTGGCCAACATTGTGAAACCACGTCTCTACTAAAAATACAAAAATTAGCCGGGCGTGGTGGCAGGTGCCTGTAACCCCAGCTACTTGGGAGGCTGAGGCATGAGAATCGCTTGAACCCTGGAGGCAGAGGATCAGTGAGCCCGAGATCATACCACTGCACTCCAGCCTGGGCAACCCAGAGAGACTCTGTCTCAAAAAAAAAAAAAATGGGCTGCCCTCATCAGCTGAGTTGTTCTCCTTCTTGTCTTTTCTCTTGTCTGTGGATCCCGTGGGCCAAGCTCTCTTCAGTAACCTCAGAGCTCTGACCCTTGCCTCAAGGTACCTCTCAGGCCCCAAGCTCTCTCTGACCTGAAGGATGCCCCGGCCCATGTCCAGTACAGGCCCTCTCTGTACTGAATCCCCACAGCACCTAAAACCCTGCATGCCCTTCCTTCCGCCTCGTAGGCTTCATTTGAGAAGGAGTTACAGTTACATGAAGCTGGGAGAGGAAAAAAAGACACAGAGGTGCAAGTTAGGTAGCTGTGGCAGAATATGTGAGGAAAATGATTCTTAGAGCCAGCTAACCTATCATTTCAGTAGAAAGACGAGCAAAAATATTTCCAGACCTGAAAACCCTCAGAAATCCTCTTTCTCAAGTGTTTTTATGAATAGGTAATGTGAAGATGTCCTCAACCAAACGAGAGAGTAAAACAAGAAAGAAGAAAATGTGAGCGCTAAGAAAAAGGGTATCCTGGCAGGGAGCACGGTGCGGGCGTTCAGTGTATGAGGCGTGCAGCCGGCCTGGAGAGGAGCCAGGCCAACGGGAGCACACGCACAGAACTCCGGGAGGGAGGGGGCCGCACATGAAACCGTGCCCGGGAGAAAATGGAAGAACCTAAGGATACAATCAAAGAGAGACAATCTGAGTCCTTCCAGTCAACTTTTATTTGAGACGTGATAGGATCATTCAGGGCCAATCACATCAGGGATCTCACTCAAAATGTACCGTATTTGGATTCATATCCCCAGGGCCAAGTTGGAATCAAACCAATCTCTGAATAACGATATAGGATATATATAAAAGGCCAAAGAATGCGATACACTCTGCTCAAATTCAGACTTCTGAGGTCTCAAAATAACCCTTTTCAAAACTTGGATTCCCATTTTTGTCTTGCCCCCATTCATTCTACCTAAAGAAAACCAAACTGAAAAATAGGCTGTGGTTCTAGTCTAGCTTATAAATTAGACTAGAAGTTATAAAAGTTGCTACTCTTTCCCAACAAAAAATAAAATGCAGAACAAACTGAAAAAACCAACAATTCTTAGATCCATAAGAGAAGTGAAGTCACAGGGCAAACTGCTGCCTCCATATTGGAGCAACTGAGCGGAAACCCGCCAGCTGAAACCTCTCAGGAACAACCTGTGTTAGGGAAGGGAAACCTGAATTGCAATTGATGAATTGCTGGAGGCTCAGTGTGGACAAGTTTGAGAGATATTAATAACTATTCCAGGGGACTGAGTCCCGCCTCCAGGAGCTCAAACAGTTCCTCACAGTGAATATTGGAGAAGAACCCCCTCCTTCTGGCATGGGGAGGAGAAAGGGAACCATTTTGAAATACACCAGAAAACTGTGTTCTTAACAGCGCCTGCCCTCAGGAGAAATTATTTAACCAGAGCCTAACAACCTGCTGGGGTTTCGTCGGAGCCTAACTGACCCAGGGAAAATAAACGCCCAACGCCAGCCCACTCTAGCCATTCAGTCCACCTGTGTGGATTGGGAACTGAGACACATCTGTGAAGTTCACAGTCCAGAGGCTCAGGCTCCCTAAAGGACAGATACCTAATCACAAAATTATAGAACACTTCCCCACCCCGACACCATACCACCACATTACTAAAGGCTAATTGACAGCAGTTCCTTTTACCCAGTGCCTCATGTCCAGCTATCAAGAAAATATTACAAGACATATTGAAAGGCAAAAATGTATTTTGAAGAGACAGAGAAAGCCTGAGAACCAGCCTAAAATATGTCAGGGATGGTGGAATTATTAGGCTGGGAATTTAAAACAACTATTATTAACATGCTCAGGGCTGTAATGGATAAAGTAGACAGCATGCAAGAACAGATGGGCAATGTAAGCAGAGGAATGGAAATCCCAAGAAAGAACCAAAAATAAATGCTAGAGATCAAAAGCGGTGTAATCAGAATGAAGAATGCCTTTGATGTCTTATTAGCAGACTGCATATAGCTGAAGGAAGAATCTGTAAACTTGAAGATATCTCAGTAGAAACCTCCCAGACTAAAGAGCAAACAGAAAAAAAGACTGAAAAAAAAAAAAGAAAAGAAACAGAACAGAATATCCAGAAAAGAGTGGGACATACACGTAATGGAAACACCAGAAGGAAAAGAGTGAGAGAAAGGAACAGAAGAAATATTCGAACAGTAATGACTGAGAATTTCCCCCAAATTGTCTTCAGTCACCAGACTATAGATTGAAAAAGCTCAGAGAACACAAAACAAGATAAATTCCAAAACAAAACAAAAGAAAACTCTACCTAGGCATATCATTTTTAGACTTTAGAAAATCAGAGGTAAAGATAAAATATCTTGAAAGAAGCCAGAGAGAAAAAAACTTTACCTATGAAAGAGCAAAGATAAGAATTACACGTGACGTCTCAGAAACCATGCAGGCAAGTAGAAAGTGGAATGATATATTCAGTGTGGACAGAAAAATACACCACAAACCTAGAATTCTGTGCCCTGTGAAATTATCCTTCAAAAGGTGAGGAGAAATTAAGACTTTCTCAGACAGACAGAAATTGAGGGAAATTGTTGCCAGTACACATCCTTGGCAAGAAATGTTAAAAGAAGATCTTCAGAGAGAAGAAAAATGATATAGGTCTGAAACTACCATCTACATAAGTAAAGGAAGAGCATCAAGGAAGGAATAAGTAAGGGAAGAAAACCTTTTATCTTTCTTGTTCTTAATTATCTAACAACAGTTTGTTCAACATAATAATGGCAACAATGTATTCAATTGTATATACATACAGAATCCAGAGAAATTGAAAGAATAATCAAGCAATACTTTGAATAACTCTTGTGTCCACAGATTTGATAACCTAGATGAAATGGGAATAATTCCTTCAAAGATCCAGTCTGCCAAAAGTCATACAAGAAGAAACAATCTTAATAGGCGTATACCTATTGAAGAAATTGAATGAATTAATAACTTTTCAAAATAGACAGCACCAGTGCCAGATGGGTTTATGAGTGAATTCTACCAAACATTTAAGGAGGAAATTATATCACTTCTCTACAATCTCTTTCAAAAGATAGAAGCAGAGGGATTACTTCTTAACTCATTTTATGAGGCTTGCATTACTCTAGTACCAAAACCAGACAAAGGTATTAGAAGAAAACTACAGACCACTATTTCTCAAGAATGTGGTTGCAAAAATCCTTAAATATTAGCAAATCCAATCCAATGTTACATTGAAAGAATTATATACCACAACAAAATCAGAGCTATCCCCAAGGCTGGTTCAACATTTGAAAATCAATTAGTGCAATCCATCGCATCTTCTTTGATCAACAATCAAAGAAGAAGAATCATATGATCATATCAACAGATGCAGAAGAAACGTTGGATAAAATGCAATGCTATTTCATGATAAAAACTCTCAATAAAGTAGAAAAGAGTGAAACTTCCTCAACTTGATAAAGAATCCCTACAAAAGACCTACAGCTAACATTATACTAAGTGGTGAGAAACAAGAAGCTTTCCCACTAAGATCAACAACAAGGCAAGGATGTCTCCTCTCTCACTACTGCTTTTCAGCATCATAATGGAAGTCCCAGCTAATGCAGTAAGTCAAGAAAAGGAAATAAAAATATACAAATTGGAAAAAAAGAAATAGAACTGTCTTTGTTCACAGAGGACATGATCGTCTATGTAGAAAATTCAAAAAAAAAAAAAAAAAAAAAAAGACCAAAAAAACTCCCCACAAAACCCTGGGACTACTAAGTCATTATAGCAAGGTTGAAGAATGCAAATTAATGCAAAATTCAATCACTTTCCTATTTACTGGCAAAAAACAAGTGGAATTTCAACTAAAAAATGCAATATCATTTACATTAGGAACCATAAAAATGAAATACTTAGTTACAAATCTAACAAAATATGTTCAAGACCTATATGAGGAAAACTAGAAACCGCTAATGAAAAAAACAAGACCAACTGAATAAATGGAGAGACATTTCATGTTCATGGATAGGAAAACTCAATATTGTCAAGTTGTCAGTTCTTTACAACTTGATCTATAAATTCAACATAATCCCAATCAAAATCCAAACAAGTTGTTTTGTGGATATCCAACAAACTTATTCTAAAGTTTATATGGAGAGGCAAAAGCCCCAGAATAACCAACATAATATTGAAGTAGAACAAAGTTGGAGAACTGGCATTATGTAAGTTTAAGACTTACTATAAGCTACAGTAACCAAGAATAAACAAATGTGAAAGAATAAACAAATAGATCAATGGAACAGAAAAGCCCTAAAATATACGCACATAAATATAGTCGAGTGATCTTTGACAAAGGAGCAAAGATAATACAATGGAGAAAGACAGGCTTTTCAGCAAATGCTGCTGGAACGAGTAGACATACACATACCAAAAAAAAAAAAAAAAAAAAAAAACCCAGCCGGGTGTGGTGGCTCATACTTCTAATCCCACCACTTTGGGAGGCTGGGGGAGGTGGATCACAAGGTCAGGAGTTCAAGACCACCCTGACCAACATGGTGAAACCCTGTCTCTACTAAAAATACAAAAATTAGCTGGGCCTGGTGGCATGCACCTGTAATCCCAGCTACTCAGGAGGCAGAGGCAACAGAATTGCTTGAACCTGGGAGGGGGAGGTTGCAGTGAGCCAAGATCATGCCACTGCACTCCAGCCTAAGTGACAGAGCAAGACTCCATCTCAAAAAAACAAAAACAAACAAAAAACCTAGACACAGACTTTATACCCTTTACAAAAATTGGTACAAACTACATCACAGGTCTAAAAATAAAACACAGAAATGAGTGGCTGAATGGATTTTTTTTTAAAAAAGAAAAAAACCCAACAATCTTTGCCTACAAGAAACACACTTCACCTATAAACACACTCAAAGACTGAAAATAAAGGGATGGAAAAAGATATTCCATGCAAGTGTAAACCAAAAAAGAGCAGAAGCAGCTACGCTTATGTGAGACAAAATAGATTTCAAGACAAAAACTATAAAAAGAGACAAAAGTCGTTCTATAATCATAAAGGGGTCAATTCAGCAAAAGGATATAACAATTTTAAATATGTATACACCCAACACTGGAGCACCTAGATATATAAAAACAAATATTATTAGAGTTAGAAAGACAACTAGACCTCAATACAATAATATCTAGACACTTCAGCATCCCACTTTCAGCGTTGAATAGATCATCCAGACAGAAAATCAACAAAGAAACATCTGACTTAATCTTCAGTATAGACCAAATCGACCTAATCAATATCTACAGAACACTTTATCCAATGACTGCAGAATACACATTCTTCTCCTCAGCACATGGATCATTCTCAAGGATATACCAGATATTAGACCACAAAACAAGTCTTTAAAAATTAAAAAAAATTGGCTGGGTGCGGTGGCTCATGCCTGTAATCCCAGCACTTTGGGAGGCCAAGGTGGGTGGATCACGAGGTTAGGAGTTTGAGATCAGCCTGATAAACATGGTGAAACCCCGTCTCTACTAAAAATACAAAAATTAGCAGGGCATGGTGGCATGTGCCTGTAATCCCAGCTACTCAGGAAGCTGAGACAGGAGAATCGCTTGAATCCAGGAGGCGGAGGTTGCAGTGAGTCAAGATTGCGCCATTGCACTCCAGCCTGGGCAACAAAGCGAGACTCTGTCTCAGAAAAACATGTTTTTAATCGAAATTATATCAAGTATCTTTTCTGACTACAATGGAATAAGACTAGAAGTAAATAACAAGAGGAATTATGGAAACTATACAAATACATGGAAATTAAACAATATGCTCCTGAATGACCAGTGAGTCAATGAAGAAATTCAGAAAGGAATTTAAAAATTTTTTAAAACAAACGATAATGGAAACACAACATGCCAAAACCTATGGGATATAGCAAAAGCAGTACTAAGGAAAAGTTTATAGTGATAAGCACCTATATCAGAAAAGTAGAAAAAAATTAAATAACCTAATGGTGTATCTTGAAGAACTATAAAAGCACAAGCAAACCAAACCCAAACTTAATAGAAGAAATAATAAAGATAAGAACAGAAGTTTACAAAATTGAAATGAAGAAAACAACACAAAAAATCAATGAAATGAAAAGTTAGGTTTTTAAAAAGATGAACAAAATCAACAAACCATTTATCAGACTAAGAAAAAAGGGTAGAAATCTAAATAAGTTAAGTCAGATGAAAAAGGAGACATTACAACTGATCCACAGAAATTCCAAAGATTATTAGAGGCTACTGTGAGCAACTATATGCCAATAAGTTGGAAAACCTAGAAGAAATGGATAAATTCCTAGACACTTACAAACCACCATGATTGAACCATGAAAAATCCAAAACCTGAACAGATTAATAACAAACAACAAGATTGAAGCTGTAATAAAAAAATCTCCAGTAAAGAAAAGCCCTGGACCAGATGGCTTCACTGCTGCATTTTACCAAACATTTAACGAAGAACTAATACCAATTCTACTCAACTATTCCAGAAAATAGAGGATGAGGGAACGCTTCCAAACTCATTCTATGAGGCAAGTTTTACCCTTATACCAAAACCAGACACAGACACATCAAAAAAAGAAAACTGCAGGCCAAAATTCCTGATGAACATGGATCCAAACAGCCTTAACAAAATACTAGGAAACCAAATTTGACAATACATTAAAAAGATCATTCATCATGATCAAGTGGGATTTATTCCATAGATGCAAGGATACAACTAAAGTAATATATCATATCAAAAGAATGAAGGACTAAAACCATAAAATTATTTCAATTGATGCTGAAAAAGAATTTGATAAAATTTAACATCTCTTCATAATAAAAATCCTCAAAAAGTTGGATATGGAAGGAACATACCTCCACACAATGAAAGCCATATATGACAGACCCACAACTAGTATCATACTGAACAGGGAAAAAGTAAAAGGCTTTCCTCTAAGATCTGGAACATGAAAAGGATGCCCACCTTCACTACTGTTATTGAACATAATACTGGAAGTTCTAGCTAGAGCAATTCAATAAGAAAAAGAAATAAAGGACATCCAACTTGGAAAGGAAGAAGTCAAATGATCCTTATTTGCAGACGATATTATTCTATATTGGAAAACACTCAAAGTCTCCACCAAAAAATGATTAGAACTGATAAATTTAGTAAAGTTGCAGGATACAAAATCAACATACAAAAATGAGTAGTATTTCTGTATGGCAACAGCAAACAATCTGAAAAAGCAATCAAGAAAGGAATTCCATTTATGATAGTTACAAATAAAATAAAACACCTAGGAATTAACCAAAGAAATGAAAGATATCTACAATAAAAACTGTAAAACATTGATGACATAAATTGAAGAGGACATGCAAAAGAAGGAAAGGTATTCAGTGTTCATAGATTGGAAGAATCAATATTGTTAAAATGTCCATACTACCTAAGCAATCTAGATATTCAATGCAATCTAGATATTCAATGCAATCTTATCAAAATACCAATGACATTCTTCACAGAAATATAAAAAATAATCCTAAAATTTATGTAGAGCCACAACAGATTCAGAACAGACAAAACTATCCTCAGCAAAAAGAACAAAACTGGAGGAATCACGTTACTTGACTTCAAATTATACTACAGAGTTATACTAACCAAAAGAACATGGTACTGTCATAAAAGCAGACATTCAGACCAATGGAACACAAGAGGGAACCCAGAAGCAAATTCATACATCTGCAGTGAACTCATTTTCATCAAAGGTGCCAAGAACATACACTGGGGGAAAGTACAGTCTCTTCTATAAATGGTGCAGGGAAAACTGGATATCCTTATGCAGAAGAATGAAATTAGACCCCCGTCTCTTGCCATATACAAAAATAAAACCAGAATGGATCAAAAATTTAAATCTAAAACTTCCAACTATGAAACTACTTAAAGAAAACATTAGAGAAAATCCCTAGGACATTGGTCGGGGCAGGTATTTCTTCAGTAATACCCCACAAGCACAGGTAACCAAAGCAAAAATGGGCCAGTGGCATCACATCAAGTTAGAAAGCTTCTGCACAACAAAGAAAACCATCAACAAAGTGAAAAACCAACCCACAAAATGGGAGAAAATATTTGCAAACTTTCCATCTGACAAGTGATTAATACCCAGAACATATAAGGAGCTCAAACCACTCAATAGGAAAAAAATCTAATAACCCAATTTTTTAAATGAGCAAAAGATCTGAACAGATATTCTCAAAAGAAGACATATAAATGGCAAACAAGTATATGAAAAGGTGCTCAACATTGTTGATCATCAGAGAAATGCAAATCAAAATGACAATGAGATATCATCTCACTACAGTTAAAATGGCTTTTATTGAAAAGACAGGCAATAAAAATGTTGGCAAGGATGTGGAGAAAAGGGAACCCTCATACACTGTTGGCGGGAATGTAAATTAGTACAACCACTATGGAGAACAGTTTGAATATTCCTCAAAAAACTATAAATAGAACTACAATATGATCCAGCAATCCCACTGCTAGACATATACCCAAAAGAAAGGAAATTGGTATATTGAAGAGATATCTGCACTTCCACGTTTATTGCAGCACTATTTACAATAACCAACATTTGGAAGCAACCAAGTGTCCATCAACAGACAAATGGATGAGGAAAATGCGGGACATATACACAATGGAATACTATTCAACCATAAAAAACAATGAGATCCAGTCAGGCACGGTGGCTCACGCCTGTAATCCCAGCACTTTGGGAGGCTGAGATGGGTGGATCATGAGGTCAGGAGTTCAAGACCAGCCTGGTCAAGATGCTGAAACCCTTTCTCTACTAAAAATACAATTAGCCAGGCATGGTGGCATGCGCCTGTAATCCCAGCTACTTGGGAGACTGAGGCAGGAGAATCACTTGAACCCAGGTGGCAGAGGTTGCAGTGAGCTGAGATCATCTACTGAACTCTAGCCTGGGCAACAGAGCAAGACTCCATCTCAAAAAAAAAAATAAAAAAAGAATGAGATCCTGTCATTTGCAACAACATGGATGGAACTGGAGGTCATTATGTTAAGTGAAATAAGTTGAGGCACAGAAAGACAACATTTGCATGTTATTACTTATTTGTGGGAGCTAAAAATATTAAAGCAAATTGAACTCATGGAGATAGAGAGTAGAAAAATGATTACCAGCAGTTGGGAGGGATAGTCAGGGGATGGAGGGGAAGTGGGGATAGTTAATGGGTAGGCAAATGTAGTTAGTAAGAATGAATAAGACCTAGTATTTGATAGCACAATAGGGTGACTACAGTCAACAATAATTTATTGTACATTTTAAAATAAGAAAAATAGTTTAATAGGATGGTTTATAATACAAAGAAAGGATTAATTCTTGAGGCGATAGATACCCCATTTCCCCTGATGCGATTACTATGTATTGTATGCCTATATCAAAATATCTCATGCACCTCATCAATATATACAACTACTGCATACCTACAAAAAGTTTTTAAAAATTAAAAAAATTAGAAAAACCCCACAAAACTGTAGAACTCCTACAAGATAACATAGGAGAAAATCTAGATGACCTTGAGTTTAATGATGAATTTTAGATACAAAACCAAAGACATAACCCAGGAAAAAAAGAATTGATTAGTTGCACTTCTTTAAAATAAAAAATTTCTGCCCTGTGAAAAACACTTTTTTTTTTGAGACAGAATCTTGCTGTCACCCAGGCCGAAGTGCAGCAGCATGATCTTAGCTCACTACAGCCTCCATCTCCCGGGTTCAAACGATTCTCCTGCCTCAGCCTCCCGAGTAGCTGGGATTACAGGCATGCATCATCACACCTGGCTAATTTTTGTATTTTTAATAGAGACAGGGTTTCACCATGTTGGCCAGGCTGGTCTCAAACTCCTGGCCTCAAGTGTTCCACCCGCCTCAGCCTCCCAAAGTGCTGGGATTACGGGCATGAGCCACTGCGCCTGGCTGAAAGACACTTTCAAGAGAGTAAAAGACAAGCTACAGACTGAAAGAAAATATTTTCAAAAGATATACCTGATAAAGGACTGTTATACAAATATACAAAGTACTCTTAAAACTCAACAATAAGAAAACAATCAACCCAATTTAAAAAACAGACCACAGAACACAGCAGACACTTCCAAAGAAGATATACAGATGACAAATAAGCTTATGAAGATACGCTCATCATATGTCATTAGGAAATACAACAAGCGCAACTTAAAACAACAATGAGATACCACTACACACCTATTAGAATGGCCAAAATCCACAACTCTGACAACGCCAAATGCTGCATCTGTGTTAGTCAGGGTTTTGCAGAGAAATAGAACCAAGAGATGCAAAAGAAGATTTACTATGTGGACTTGGCTCACACGATTATGGAGGCTGAGAAGTCCCACAGTCTGTTGTCTGCAGGCTGCAGACCCAGGAAAGCCGGTGGTGTAATTTACTCTGAGTTTGAAGGCCTGAGAACAAGGGGAACTATTGATGTAAATCCCAGTCTGAAGACGATATGAGATGTCCTAGATCCAGCAGTGAGGAAGGTAAAAAAGAGGAGGCGGGGGAGCAAATTCCTCCCTCCTCCAGCTTTGTTCTACTGAGGCCCTCAATGGATTGGTTGATTGCTGTTGTGGATGACAGCCACAATGGGGAGGGTAATCAACTAAATCCATGGATATTCAAATGGTAATCTCATCTGGAAATACCCTGACAGACACACTCAGAAACAGTGTTTCATTCAGGTGCCGCTAAGCCCACTCAAATTGACACATAGAATTAACCTTCACAAATTCACCTCTGTCAACTTGGTACCCATGCACACCTCCCCAATCCATATTAATAAAGACAAGGAAAAGATCATAATTCTGCCTAACATACCACAACTATCCTGCAAACAATCAAAAGCACACAAACCTCTTCCTCAGGAAAGAAGGTAAGGTCCTTTAGTGATACTTAACTCTTCTCCTTTGCATCTCATAACTCAGATACTATGATGTAAAGTTAACAATACTGAAATACTATGATATAAAATCAGTACATCTAAGGTTACATGATAAGGCAATAAGAAAGGAAGGAAAACAAAGATTATACACACACATATTCATAGCAACATAGGAGAAAATAATCATGACAATTACAGTCCTAACTGATCTTGTAGTCATGGTGGTAGCTAGTATTTTTAACTATGGGTGGAAGAAGGAGGAACCTTCTACTACATGTTCTGTATTCCCTTTACCTTCAGCAAGCTTCAGCCTTCAGCAAGCCTTCAGTAAGCTCTTCAGTTGGTTGAGATTCTTCTTTGGTGTTGTGACCCAAAACTTTATTCCTGAAGGATTTGGGACATTAATAATCCTGGCTGGACTGGGTTTTTGTAACTTAATCACAGGATATAGTAATACTAAGAATGCCCCACGTGACCTCCTGTATTCCACATGTGCTCTTTCTTACTTCGATTGTGGAGTAGTAGACCAACTTTCCCTTGGGAGTCAGGATCAATCACCCCAGCCAACACCGTGACTCCCTTTCACGAGGAGACACAACAATGATTCCACTGAACTGGAAGGTAAGACCAGCCACGGTAGGAATTCTCATTCATTGCTTGTGGGAATACAAAATGGTACGGCCACTTTGGAAGACAGTTTGGTGGTTTCTTACAAAACTAAACATACTCTTCCCATACAATCCAGCAATTGTGCCCTTTGGTATTTACCCAAGGAAGTTGAAGTGTTATTTCCACACTAAACCTGCCTGCAGATGTTTATGACAGTTTTATTCATAATTGCCAAAATTTGGAAGAAACCAAGATGTCCTTTAGTAATTGAATGGATAAATGAACTGTGGTATATCCAGCCAGTGGAATACGATTCAGCAGTAAAAGAAATGAGCTATCAAGCCAGGAAAAGACACAGAAAAGTCTTAAATGTCTATTACTAAGTGAAGGGAGCCAATCTGAAAAGACAACTTACTGTATGATTCCAACTCTATGACAACCTGGAAAATGCAAATCTATGGAGACAGTAAAAAGATCAGTGGTTTCCAAGGGTTGCTGGGAGGGAAAGGTGAATAGGCAGAGCACAGAGGATTTTTAGGACAATGAGACTATGCTGTATATCATTACAGTGGCAGAGACATGTCACTATAAATTTGTCCAAACTCATAGAATATGCAAAACTAAGAGTGAAACATAATGTAAACTGTGGACTTTGGATGAGAAGATGTCTCCGTGTAGGCTGATACTTTGTAGCAAATGTACCACTCTGTTGAAGGAGATTAATAATGGGGAAGGCTATGCGTGAGTTGCATGAGTGGGATCACCAGGTAAAAGGGAAATCTCTGTACCTTCCACTCAGTTTTGGTGTGAACCTAACACTGATCTGAAATTTTGGTGTGAACCTAACACTGATCTGAAAAATAGTCTACTAAAAAAAAAAAAATACACGCACACACGTGCACGCACACACACTCACATTTGGCTAGTGAGGAAAAACTCGTTTGTGTGCGTGTTATACAATATATCCCTATCTCTTGATATAAAAAAATAGCTTTCAAAATTTTTGCTTGGGGCCTGGCGTGGTGGCACATTCCTATAACTCCAGAACTTTGGGAGGCTGAGGTAGGAGGATCGCTTGAAGCCAGGAGTCTGAGACCAGCTTGGGCAACATAGTGAAGACCCTGTCTTTACAAACAATGAAAAGAATTAGCCAGACTTGGTGGTGTGCACCTGTAGTCATAGGTACTCAAAAGGCTGAGGTGGGAGGATTGCTTGAGCCCAGGACTTCAAGACCAGCGCGGGCACTATAGCAAGACCCCATCTCTACAAAAAAATTAAATAATTAACTGGGCTTGGTGGCACGTACCTGTAAGTCCCAGCTTCTTGGGAGGCTGAGGTGGGAGGATGCTTGAGCCCAGGAATTTGAGGCTGCCGTGAGCTAAGATCATGCCACTGAACCCCAGCCTGGGTGACAGAGCAAGACCTTGTCTCTTAAAAAACTACAAAATTTTTTTGTTGTTGTTGGCTCAGTTCCCTCATCTGTTAAGTGAAGCAAATAAGAGTACCTTAAAAGATTGTGGAATTAAATGGTTTATATATAGGGAACAGTGTGTGGGATATGGTAGGCACCATATAAGAGTTTGGTATTGTAATTAATGAGGGACAGCAATGCTTTATACTACTGGAAAAGCTCCAGCATAAAACTAGTAATAGGAACAATGTAAACTTGTAACTACCATAGATAATTATATCACTATGCAAATAAAATGTGAAAAAGATTCCCTTAGCTCCTGTAACTGGGTAGTAGCTGCAACCTCAGTGCTTGCTTTGTTGGCATCTACTTGAAGATTGTACCAATTAGTGCAAACAGAAAAGTAGCACAAAGGATTTAGAGTCATTTTTTTCAAAATAAGGCAATACTTTCCAATAAAGCACTATATTTTACTGTAAAAAAAAAATTAAGAAAAGTTAAAAGCAAACTGAATACAGATTTAGACCTAAGAGAAAATACATATTTTTGTGCTGAGAGAACGTGATGCCATCTCCTTCTGGGTAGACAGTGACAAAGCCCTGAAATCCTGTGAGCATGAAGTTTGCTTGGATAATGAGATTGTCGCTGTGACCTCCTCTTGGCTCAAGGCCTCTTGTTTATTTCTGGTTTTCAGTCATGCTCTTGGCATAGCTCAAATGCTCAAGAATATTTATCATCCCTGTTCATGTTTCCAAAGCAGACAGGATTTGCTGTTCCCTGCCATGAGGGGAATACAGAGTGAGGACACCTGCTGTGGGGTGGGATGGGGAGGGGGCGCTTGGTGTTCCCTGGGTCATGTCTTACTAGGAGATAGATTGTATGTCTCAGGTCACAGGTGGCCCAGCCTGTGGCTCTGGTGGGTCTGTGACCATCAGTCAGCCTGGACTTCCCTTCACATCCTGTCCTCTCTATGTAAAGTATTCCTCCTCCCTCTGTCTTCTCCTTTCTAGCAATTGGGAGGATGAGGGCAGCTTGAGGTTCTCTGTGGCTGCTGTGTAAGTGGACTAAGTGGGCCCTCAAAGTCTATTTTTCAGAAGGGAGCAGAAAACCCCAACAGGTTTCATTTCTAAGCTTCATCCCCTAACAGAGTTTCCTGGAAACTCTACTCACCATTAATCGTTTATACACTTCTCCACGTTTGACCGGCGACACTTTGATCTCACCTTCCTATTTGCGAAAGCTCTGGAGGGAAAGAGGAATGAATGGGACAGGGTCTCAACTCCTTCACATGCCCAATGCTTCACGTGCGTCAAACCCTACACAAAACATTTGGAAGAGGGGAAGGAGGGAAGGGGCTTAGTATTTAATGGGTACAGAGGTTTCATCTGAGAAGATGAAGAAAGTTCTAGAGAGTGGATCATGCTGATGGTTGCCAACAACGTGAGTGTACTTAATGCCACTGAACTGTACACTTTAGAAGGGTTACAATGGTAAATTTTATGTTTGTATATATTTTCCCACAATTTTGAAAAGATGCAACTAAAAAATAACCCCAATATTTAGAGTAAGCAACAAGAATCTGTGTATCTACACACACAGAGGGATGAATATTTTTATTCATGTCAATTTTTTATTAGAATGATCAAGGTGATTATAAATTTTCTCATAATAGTCCCAGGATGAGAGGCAAGTATAATACCACGGAATCAGATGGATCCAGATCTGAATTCTGGCTCTGCCATCTATTCAGTATATCATCTTGGACAAGTTACCAATCTCTTGAGCCTCAGTTTCCTGATCTTTTAGAGGTATAGAATCTAACATATGGCATCCGTTTCAATGAACTAACACAAAAAGGACCTAGTGGCAGATCTGGCAAAGAAAGGACACTCAAATGTTTCATTCATGTCCGTGTTTCCCCTTTCAGGTGCAATGCAAGTGGGTCTACCGGCAGTGCCCACCCCTGAGAATCCTCTTCCACTTCCAAGGAGCCCCAGGAGCTCTGTCTGCTCTATTGTGAATCCAATTCGATTTGGTATCTCCAGGCTTATCAAAAATCAATCCTTACACTGTGGGCTCATTATTTTGTAGGAAGATTGGAGTCACACTCTATTTACAAAGTCTTTGAGATAAGTAATGACCTGTTGGAAAAATGCTTATAGTTTTAGAATTACCACACAACACCTCTGACAAGACCTACTCCTGCTGGGATGGGCTGGTCTCATGTGTATTAGGTTATATGCCAAGAAAAACTCTGCCTGAAGACTGGCCCAGAAGCCTTGTCAGTCAAGACTCCAAGTCAGCCTCCAAGCAGGCACCATAGAAATCCAAACCCTTGGCCGGGTGTGGTGGCTCATGCCTGTAATCGCAGCACTTTAGGAGGCTAAGGCGAGCGGATCACCTGAGGTCAGTAGTTCGAGACCAGCCTGGCCAACATGGTGAAACCCCGTCTCTACTAAGAATACAAAAATTAGCCGGACGTGTTGGCGGGCGCCTGTAATTCCAGCTACTCGGGAGGCTGAGGCAGGAGAATCACTTGAACCTGGGAGGCGGAAGTTGCAGTGAGCCGAGATCGCGCCATTGCACTCCAGCCTGGGTGACAGAACAAGACTCCATCTCAAAAAAAAAAAAAAAATCCAAACCCTTAGGCTGGCCCAACAGGTTGACTTCAGAGGCAGCCAATCTGTATGTGTATCTCAAGCTTGGTAAAAACATGCAAGTGTGTAAGCAAATTGAGCCATAATCTCCACAAATTAAATAATAAAGTAAACTTATATAAGCCAAATCATGATTACCAGCTACACTTTACTATCAGGGTAAGATAATTTGTATTAAGAATTCAGGAAAGTAATAGAATTGTTCTGTAATGGTTTACAGTATTTTCAAGCTTTACATCCTGTAATTCTAGGCTCTCTGGGACAATGCTGCTTTAGAATTCCATCCAGAGGTGATTAGGTGTAAAGAAGCTAGCCTATCCCCACTGTTGACAAAGTGAGGTCACTATGAGCTGTCAACACAGAAAAGGAAGGACCTTAATACAAGGGCTGTTCAGGTGTCAGGGAGGGTGTGTACATGAGGCAAGAACCCAGCCGTGCAATGAAAGCAAATTGGGGATAGGCTGGGATCCGAAACCTAATATATTTTAAGACTAATTTATTCTAATGACCACAACAGATAAGCCATGTTGCTCAAAATCAGACAGGCCACTCATGAAGGCTTTATATGTCCATGGTGGACAGCCAGTAGCATCTATTTTGAAACTTTTTCCAGAACAAAACTATTTCTGCCTTGCTTTATAGGGTGAGGAATCCAGGGTCTCAGGGTAACATTTGTTTAAATACTAAGGTGAGTCCAAAGCTGTTCCTGAGAAAAATGTGTATTTACGTGGCCACTCTTTGTGAATATGGGATACCTCTCCACTCTGTCAAAATCATAGGCTAGGCTCCACAACTTCCGTATTTGAAGATCACCTCTATAATCACCTCTTTTGATTTCCCAAAAAGAACTGATTTGAGTTAGCAATAGAGAACACCAGCACCGCAGCCCTTACCAGGGAGAAAAGGGTTAAGCTTTTTGCCAGTTGATATGGTTTGGCTTTGTCCCCACCCAAATCTCATCTTGAATTGTAGCTCCCATAATTCCCACATGTCATGGGAGGGACCGAGTGGAAGGTAATTGAATCATGGGGGCGGGTCTTTCTCGTGCTGTTCTTTTGATAGTGAATGAGTCTCATGAGATCTGATGGTTTTACAAAGGGGAGTTCCCCTACACAAGCTCTCTTGCCTGCTGTCATGTAAGATGTGACTTTGCTCCTCCTCTGCCTTCCACCATGATTGTGATGCCTCCCCAGCCATGTGAAACTGTGAGTCCAGTAATCCTCTTTCCTTTATAAATTCCCCAGTCTGGGCTATGTCTTTATTAGCAGCATGAGAACAGATTAACACACCAGCCAACTCTTACAAAGAGACCTACTGAACGGCAATATTTTGGGAGTGTCATAGAGATAAAGTATCTAGAATTCAGCAATTCTAGGCTCTGTAAATTCTACTTAATTCAACTTAGCCTGCTGAACACTCTACTGTAGACCCTATTTACCGAGTGCTTAGTGCTAGAATCATCTTAACTGGCTTATACTTCAGTGTTTAGCATTCAGATTTTATTGAAGAGGGTTATAAGTACCAGTTCCTATGAAATCTGTTTTTGTAGTCGTTGCAAAAGAAGAATTCTATAGAAGGCACCATCTCTTGCAGTGGCATCTCATTATAGATGCATTTAGTTTAGGTGAAGCAGCTATTTGTGCTTGGACAATGGGTACAGAGAGGAAAATAATTGAAATGATATAACATAAAATACTATGAAATTTATATTTTGCATATATTCTATTGATTATTCTACTGTATAGGTCTACATATATTATGTATATGTATACTTCACTTAATGGACAATATAAGGAGTTTTGCTAGAGGAATTTGGATTAAACATCATTTTCCTCACACCATAATCTGGAACCTAATTCGTGTGGAAAGCCAGTCATTATCTGCTGGACATGGTGGTAGACATCACCACTTAAGATGCCCTCTCTGGCCTGGTGTGGCTCCTGTCAGGTGAGGCCCTGGATTCCGTGAGCAGAGTTAAGACCCATGTGAAAAGTTCACCCTAATAAAAGGTGCAGTTTTTTTTTTTTGAGACGGAGTCTCGCTCTGTGCCCCAGGCTGCAGTGCAGTGGCGCGATCTCAGCTCACTGAAAGCTCCGCCTCCCAGGTTCACGCCATTCTCCTGCCTCAGCCTCCTGAGTAGCTGGACTACAGGCACCCACCACCGCGCCCAGCTAATGTTCTGTATTTTTAGTAGAGACGGGGTTTCACTGTGTTAGCCAGGATGGTCTCGATCTCCTGACCTTGTGATCTGCCCGCCTCGGCCTCCCAAAGTGCTGGGATTACAGGCGTGAGCCACCGCGCCCGGCCAAGGTGCAGTTTCTTGCCTCGGTCCAAACATCTCAGCATTTTCCAATCACATGTTGGACAACTCTCCTGCACAGCCCACTTCCTACACCTGAACTCTGTCCACTTGTTAGGGCAGCTGTGTGCTCAGGGCACAACCTTTGGCTTCTCCTGCCAGCCCCTGTGTCACTTGCTCATCAGCTTCTCAGGAGCAGGACCTGTCTTACTCTGTTTCACAAGCGTTTAGTAGAATATCTGCCACATAGTAAATGGCAAATCAATATTTGTTGAACAAAACTTAACCTGCCTGTGGCTTTACCCTTGTTCCTGCTGCTGCATTCCTGAGATGGAGCCACTGGCAACGCCCCATTCAGTAAACATTCCTTTTCTGTGTCCAGCCTTGGAAGTAGCCCTCAGAGTAAATCTCTCTGTAAAGCCCCTTTGTAAGAAACACTTTTTAACGCCAGGCACAGTGGCTCACACCTGTAATCCCAGCTCTTTGGGAGGCTGAGGCAGGTAGATCACCTGAGGTCAGGAGTTAGACAGCAGCCTGGCCAACATGGTGAAACCCCGTCTCTACTAAAAATACAAAAAATTAGCCAGGTGTGATGGTGGATGCCTGTAATCCCAGCTACTTGGGAGGCTGAGGCAGGAGACTTGCTTGAACCTGGGAGGCGATGGTTGTGGTGAGCCGAGATCACGCCATTGCACTTCAGCCTGAGTGAGAGAGTGAGACTCCGTCTCCAACAAAAACAAAAACAAAAACAAAAACAACTTTTTAGTGTCTAATATTAGGAAAATACTTCCTTTAAGGAACTAGTATATCCTACTTTTTCAATAATAAGAGCCAGGTAAACTATTATCTCCCTCTCTCTCTTTTTGCAAGAGTTGCCAAGAACCTCAAAATAACTATAAACTCAGTGAGAGCCGCCGTATTGACCATTTCAGTTCCACCATTTTTATGTGACTTCTTCTCTTAAATCCTGATTTTCAGTTTGGAGATTCTATTGCAGTTTTTCTCAAAGTGTGGCCTGGGAACCACCTGCATCAGTCATTGTAGGTGTCTGTTAAAAATGCTGATTTCCAGACCCCTCACAGACCTGTTAATCGGAAACTCTAGAAGTGAAATTCAGAAATTTGCATTCTACACAAACACCCCAAGTATCCTAATGCCCAGTTAAGTTTGAGAATCTATGGCCCATTTTTGTATGTTTTTGTTTGCTTGTTTTGTTTGTTTTTGACATGGAGTTTTGCTCTTATTACCCAGGCTGGACTGCAAAGGCACTATCTCGGCTCACTGCAACCTCTGCCTCCCGGGTTCAAGCGATTCTCCTGTCTCAGCCTTGTGAGTAGCTAGGACTACAGGCACCTGCCACCATGCTCGGCTAATTTGTGTAGTTTTAGTAGAGACAGGGTTTCACCACATTGGCCAGGCTAGTCTTGAACTCCTGACCTCAGGTGATCCACCCACCTCGGCCTTGCAAAGTCCTGGGATTACAGGCGTGAGCCACTGCACTGGGCCTCATTTTTGTATGTTATTTGTTGTAAAACACTCAACATTCTTCTTGGAAGAAAAAGGAATTTAAATAAGTGGTATAATATAAGAAAATATGCTACATAACATAATGGTGATGGCCTTCAGGTAATGTTAACAGCATTACTTAAAATAATTATTAATTTTTTTGAGACAGCATTACTTAAAATAATAATAATAATAATAATTAATTATAAATAATAATAAATAATAAAATTTTTATAAATTTTTATAAATAAATAAATTTTTATAAATAATAAAAATAAAAATTATTATTATTATTATTTTTGAGACAGAGTTTCGCTCTTGTCACCCAGGCTGGAGTGCAATGGCACGATCTCGGCTCACTGCAACCTCTGCCTCCGGGTTCAAGTAATTCTCCTGCCTCAGCCACCCAAGTAGCTGGGATTACAGGCACCTGCCACCATGCCAGCTAATTTTTTGTACTTTTAGTAGAGATGGGGTTTTACTGTGTTGGCCAGGCTGGTCTTGAACTCCTGACCTCAGGCGATCCACCCGCCTCGGCCTCCCAAAGTGCTGGGATTACAGCCATGAGCCACCATGCCTGGCCATTATCTTAATTTTTACTTGACCTTTGTACAATGGTATGAAAATAGTTCTCTATCAAGATTTATTCTGTTCACAATGTTCTACAAGTGGCTATTACTTTCTCTTCAGAAATTATGACAATATTAAGTGGGTGTATTAAGTAAAACAAGAAATCGGTGCCTAAGAGCTAGAAATAAACTCTAACATATATGCACAATAAGATGTATTGAGAACCACCATGCACCAGGAGCTACACTTCGTCGGAGAAACACTGAAACACGCAAGGCTCAGTTCCAGCCCTGATTGCTTATGGTCTAATGGGAAATGTAGACAGGTAAACAGATGAAACCTCTCGTTTGTGCCCACAGCAACTGGCAGGGACTGCAGGAACAGGCCATTGCCAGAAAGAAAATCATCTTACTATTATCTACACAGAGTCCAGAACATGATGCAAAACCAACTCTTTACGGTCCCCAGTGGAAGAAATCCTCTTCATTCCATATAGCAACAACCAGAGGGCCCTCCAAGAATCACCGTCCTGCTGGCTTCAGTTTCTTCCTCTCCCCACCCTGGGCTTGGTCCTAACTTCTTGCAAGGGATAGGTTCCGATTTCTCCTTAAAGACTGCTGCAGAGACAGAATTCCAGTCTCTCTGATTCTTCCCAGGGGCGTATCTAAAATACCAGCAAACTGTTCTCTCCCCAAGCTCGGGGGACTCGCATTGGATCTCTGTTTTAGCAAAGCCCAGGCTCCACACCTCCCCCGGGAGGCGCAGAAACACGGGACAGTCCCTTCCACCCCGCCATGCAGGCAGTTGCTGCGCTGCTGGCATCCCCAGCATGGGACCCAGCACAGAAGCCAGACATGGCCCCAGGGAGCCAGTGGCCAGAAGGAGTGTTCAGGGCACAGGGACCAGACGAATACAGGCTGGAGACAAAAGAGAACGCTAGGCCGGGCACGGTGGCTCACACCTGTAATCCCAGCACTTTGGGAGGCCGAGGCCAGTGGATCATCTGAGGTCAGGAGTTCAAGACCAGCCTAGCCAACATGGCAAAACCCTTCTCTACTAAAAATAGAAAAATTAGCCAGGCATGGTGGTGGGCACCTGTAGTCCCAGCTACTCAGGAGGCTAAGACAGGAGAATCGCTTGAACCTGGGAGGCAAGAGTTTGCAGTGAGCTGAGATCGTGCCTTTGCACTCCAGTCTGGGCAGCAGAGTGAGACTCCACTTCAAAAAAAAAAAAAAGAGAGAGAGAGAGAGAGAGAACACTGGTATTGAGGGAATTTCAAGCCATTCTAAATGCCTGGAGAAGTAATTTTAAATTCTACTCATATTTCAAGGTTTCATTTAAATTACACCTTATCTAGGAAGTGCTCTGGGATTAGGCTACGCTCATTTATCTCCTTCCTTTCTAAGCATCTACGATATTTATCATCATGTGGCACAACCTGATGTTTCATTCTGTAGGGACTTCTGTTGTTCACTTGCTTCATGTGAGCAAACTGGTTTCCTCAACTAAACCATAAACTACAGGAGGGCAGGATCGTAGTTTAGAGTTTTGCTTTATGATGACAGTTTTATTGAGCTATAATTCATATACCACACAATTCGCCCATTTAAAGTGTGCAAGTCAGTGAGTTGTTTTTAGCATGCTTATAGAGGGGGGCAACCACCCTCACAATTAACTTTAGGAGGTTTTCATCATTCCCCAAAGAAACTCTCCTGCAGTAGCAGTCACTCCTGATTTCCCACACCCAGGCTATAGGGTGGATTGTATCCCCCCAAGAAGATTATGTTCAAGCCCTCACCTCCAGAACCTGTGACTGTGACCCAGTTTGGAAGTGAGGTCTTGGCAGATGTGATCAAGTTAAGATGAGATCATTCTGGATTAGGGTGGGTCTAACCCTAATCCAACATGACTGGCATCTTTATAAGACAGAAATTTGGACGCAGGGACCGAGACACACAGGGGAGAAGACCGTGTGAAGATGGAGACAGAGATTGTGGTGAAGCAGCCACAAACTAAGGAATGCCAAGGATTTGGGGGCAATCCCCAGAAGCAAGACAAGGCATGAAAATGTTCTTCCCTGGGTCCTCCAGAGGGAGCATGACCCTGGTGATGCTGACTTCAGACCTCCAGCCTCCAGAACTGTGAGAATACGTTCCGGTTGTCCTAAGCCACCCAGTTTTATTCAGCAGCCCTAGGAATCGAATGTACACCCAGTGATGCTCCCCACCTCCACCCCCTAGTAAAGCACTAAACCACTTTCTGCCTCTGGAGATTCATCTGTTGCAGACATTTTATATAAAAGGAATTACGTGGCTGGGCGCGGTGGCTCAAGCCTGTAATCCCAGCACTTTGGGAGGCTGAGACAGGTGGATCACGAGGTCAGGAGATCGAGACCATCCTGGCTAACACAGTGAAACCCCGTCTCTACTAAAAAATATACAAAAAACTAGCTGGGCGAGGTGGCGGGTGCCTGTAGTCCCAGCTACTCAGGAGGCTGAGGCAGGAGAATGGCGTAAACCCGGGACGCGGAGCTTGCAGTGAGCTGAGATCCCGCCACTGCACTCCAGCCTGGGCGACAGACCGAGACTCTGTCTCAAAAAAAAAAAAAAAAAAAAAGGACTTACATAATATGTGGCCTTTTGTTCCTAGTTTCTTTTACTTAGATATTTTTAAGGCTCACCTGTGTCATTTCAGTACTTCACTACTTATTGTTGCTGAATAATATTCCATTATATGGCTATATCATATTTTGTTTATCCATTTATCAGTTGATAGACACTGGGCTCGTTTCTATTTTTTTAAGCTACTATGAGTAGTGCTGTTATGCAGATTCAGAAATGTTTTCATTTCTCTTAGGTGTATACCCGGGGTGAGATTGCTGGGTCATGTGGTAACTCTATATTTAACCTTTTGAGGAAATGTCACACTGTGTACCTAAGGGCCTGCACCATTTCATATTCCCATCTGCAGTGTATGAGGGTACCAATTTATCCACACCCTCGCCAACACTTATTATCTATGTTTACATTGCAGCCATCGTAGTGGATGTGAAATGGTATCTCTTTGCGATTTTGATGTCCATGTACCTGACGGGCAGCAATGCCAAACATATTTCCATGTGCTTGTCAGCCACCATTTTTGGAGAAATGTCTATTCAGATCCTTTGCCCATTTTTAATTTGAGTTGCTGGTCTTTGTGTTGTGTAGTTATATAAGGTCTCTGTTTATTCTGAATAATTGGATTGTCTTTTTATTCTTGTATTATTTATATGCCTTATAGTTTTAAAATGTTCCTCAGTTTGCCTCATGATACTGAACCCATGAGGAGGGTTATCTTTGTGCTCTTAGACATTTCTGGTGTTCTAAGAAATCACTGGCTTTTATTTGATGTTTAATGAATGGCCTGGAATAACATCTTTCAGAGCTTTCAGGTCAACTTTGGGGTAAAGAAAGGAACCTAATATTTACTGACTGCCCACCACCTGCCAGATATTGTTGGCATATGTGTGATCCTTACCCCAATCTAGGAAGTTTCTGTGTTATCATCTCCGATAAACAGGTAAACACAAAGAAATTAAATAACAACAGTTTTTTAAACACCCTGCCCCTTTGTCCCTTCATGATGTGGTAAAACAAAGACATATCAAAACCAGAGGACTTGGTTGTCAGGTTTCTAATGCATGTAAAATGTCATCTCGCTACTTCAAGTCTTATTCAAGGAACTATTAAACAGTTTATATGGTTTTTCAGCTCATAAATTAATAAAATCCCTTCAAATGTTTCCCTTAAGTGAAGTATAGGAGTGTAAGTATTGTTCCAAGTCTTCTGTTAAAAATTGAAGCACAGAAATGGGAATATGGCTAAATTCACTGAATAGTGAAAGACAGAGCGTGTTATTCTGGAGTTCAGGGAGAGAGTCCGTGAGCTCTGCAGAGGTAACCTGTATGTGCATGCTCCAAAATCCACTGGCACTTTCCCGGCAGTCCAAAGTGCAAATGGTTTCTGCAGCTCATTATTCTGGCTCCAGGCCAGCGCCATGCTCACTTGAATTACAGTCAAACACCCTCGGACTCATTGCCTGCACATGTGACTCAAATGCTCGTGTTCCCACTGCTCAGTGTAGTCTCCTGGAGACCCCCTGACATCAAATTCTCAAGGATCTCATTTCATTTTTTATAGACAAGTGTCTTCACCCTTCCAACTCTAAAGATAGATGTGAGGTGAAGATGTATTTTGGAGGGCTTGAAAGCTCTATATAAAGTCCCCCAAACATTTAAAATCTGGAGATTCATCTCTGGGAAACAGTGCATCTGATCACCTTGATTGACAGCCTCTACTGGAAGGTTTTCTTTTAGAAAAAAAGCTATTTGCAAACCCATTCCTGTTTGTAAATAGATTATTTTCCTAAATATCAAAGGAAGACATCAGAAAGTACAAAAAGAAATAATGAATGGAATAATTTCTTGAAATTTTCCCAAATAGATAATGAGCAAGACAATGAATAGCTCTCAGAATAAATATTCTCTGAGAGTGCGACTAATACGATCATGCCAATAGTTCAATCTGACTTATTTTCATAGGGCTGCCCAAGCAGATATGGAGAAAGGAATTATTTTGCCATGAAATAAGACTTAATCATCCCTGGGAAAGGGAATCCACAGGAACATTTTTGCTTATGCAAGAAAGATCCTGTTTACACTGCATGATTCTTTGCAGTTTTTCTCTCCCCTCCCCTGTGGCTGTGTAGTTCTATCCTATTTGTGGCCCTGCTTCTAGGTTGAGGCCCCATTAAGCAGGCTGCACAACGCCTGCAGCACATTACTTCTTGAAGAAATCCCAGGGAAAATAGACAGTGAAACTTTGCTTCCCTGGTCTTGGAAAAGGGCAAAGAAATTTTTGTTTCCCCCAAAGGCCAGTTGAAAAATATTGTGTTGCCCCAGAAGTCCAGCCCTGGCCTCTCCTTGCTGCAGAGAGTCAGTTGGTGCCTCCAGGTCCTTGCTTTTCCTTGATGACAGACTGGTGTAGTTTGAGACATCCTTGGCTCTTATCTCAGCCCAGCCCTTTGAAGCACTTGACAGCCACTGCTGCTGCCACTTGCTTATCCCAAGGGAGGAAGTAGCTTCTGAAGGCTTTGAGGTCCAGTTCAGTCTGGATGTTTGAAAGGGTGAAAGGTAATTTCAATATGACTTCTAATTTATGTGACGCTTACAGTTTTTTGAATTCTATGCTTCCCAGGGGACACAGTAATTGAAAGTGTTTGTCATCCCATAGCAGGAAGGGATGAGGGCTGATGGATCGATTTTCCCTCTGATTGTTAACCCTCCACCTCTCCTTCCCCCTCACTTTGCTGTGTGTTATGTCTGTTTGTCTGTCACGTCTGAAAACCCAGTTTGAATTACAAAATAGGTTGCGAGGAGCAGTGGGTGAAAGGATGGAGTTTTCTCTTCAATAATTTATTCAGTGGGTACTAAAGATTTGGGGATCTTCTTGTCTTGATTGAACGGTGTAATGATTAATACTGAGTGCCAACTTGACTGGATTGAAAGATACAAAGTATTGATCCTGGGTGTGTCTGTGAGGGGATTGCCAAAGGAGATTAACATTTGAGTCAGTGGCCTGGGAAAGGCAGACCTGCCCTTAATCTGCAAGGGCACAATGTAATCAGCTGCCAGCACAGCTGGAACATGAATAGGCAGAAAAATGTGAGAAGAGAGACTGGCCTAGCCTCCCAGCCTACATCTTTCTCCTATGTGGGATGCTTCCTGGCCTCGAACATAGGACACCAAGTTCTTCAGTTTTGGGACTTGGACTGGCTCTCCTTGCTCCTCAGCCTGCAAACAGCCTATTGTGGGACCTTGTGATTATGTGAGGTAATACTTAATAAACTCCTCTTCATATATATATATATATATATGAAGTTCCCTCCCTCTAGAGAACCCTGACTAATATAGATTTTGGTACCAGGAGTGGCTCTAGAGAGACAGAATATTAAGGATGGAGTTATTTCATTGGTTTTGGGGTTTCTGGAGTTTGCTTCTTAATATGATTAGACCCAAAAATGCTAAGGACTCTACTTCTAACGGTATGGAGAACACTGATAGTCCTTGGCGTGAACTGTTTAGAGAGTTATGCGAAATAAATGCATTTGACACTCCTGATTCATCACTTATGGAGGCAAGGAGTTTAGTGACTCTATACGTAATACCTTTGACCATATGTGGAAAACCAAGGAGCATAATGAAGCTGGTTGGTTGCTTCTAAGTTCAATGGACAAAGTGATTACAGAAAATGATGAACTTGGGGATTCTGTCTTCCAGCTTCAGAAGCAGACACTGAGCCTCAGATCTGCTAAGATTGCCCTAATGAGAGTCTTATCACCTGTAGAAAAAGAGCTGAAATTGTGGAAAAACACACACAAGCTCTTATCATGTGAGTGGCTGACCTGTAACAAAAGGCACATGCACAGCCTTGCCAGGTGTCTACTGTTAAAATGAGGGCATTGACTGGAAAAGAATGGGACCCTGCAACTTGGAATAGGGACATGGGAAGACCCTGATGAAGCTGGGGGCACTGAGTTTGTAAAATCTGATGAACCTTTTTTGCCAGAGGAAACATCTTCTCCATTCCCAGAAGGGGCAACAACCCTCCCCGACCCATTCTGCCATCAGCCATTCCCACCTCTGTCTGGGGAGATAAACCCTGCACTGCCTAAGGCAACCATGATGGCCTCCCCTGAGGCAGTTGCCAGGCAAGATAATGTTGATTCTCCCAGGAGCCACCCCCAACATCCCTGTTTGCTTCCAGACCTTTAACTAGACTAAAGTCCTGGCAGGTCCCTAGAGGTGAAGTTGAGAGTGTGACCCATGAAGAGGTGTGCTACACTCAAAAAGAACGGCTTGTGTTTTCTAACTTATATACACAGAATAGAACAGGCATGGGAATGAATATTAAGAATGAGGGTTATTATGGCAGGAAAGGCCAAATGGAAGCCATTAGAACTTCCTCTACCTAGAAAAATAATAAATCAGAAACAATATCGCATCCCTGGAGGGACTGCGGAGATGAGTACCACCATTAAGGACTTGAAAGACGCAGGGGTCATTGCTGAGGCTTGAGTAGCTAAACAAATCTGCTGGGAAGCTGGAACTGGGTGAAGCCCACTGCAGTTCAAGGAGGCCTGCCTGCCTCTGTGGACTCCACCTCTGGGGGAAGAGCATAGCCAAAGAAAAGGCAGCAGGACCTCTGCAGGCTTAAATGTCCCTGTCTGGCAGCTTTGAAGAGAGTAGTGGTTCTCCCAGCATGGAGTTTGAGATCTGAGAATGGACAGACTGCCTCCTCAAGTGGGTCCCTGACCCCTGAGTATCCTAACTGGGAGGCATCCCCCAGTAGGGGTAGACTGACACCTCACATGGCTGGGAACTCCTCTGAGACGAAGCTTCCAGAGGAACAATCAGGCAGCAACATTTGCTGTTCAGCAATATTTGCTGTTCTGCAGCCTCTGCTGCTGATACCCAGGCAAACAGGGTCTACAGTGGACCTCCAGCAAACTCCAACAGACCTGGAGCTAAGGGTCCTGACTGTTAGAAGGAAAACTAACAAACAGAAAGGACATCCACACCAAAACCCCATCTGTATGTCACCATCATCAAAGACCATAAGTGTATAAAACCACGAACATGGGGAAAAAATAGAGCAGAAAAGCTGAAAATTCTAAAAATCAGAGCACCTCTCCCCCTCCAAAGGAATGCAGCTCCTCACCAGCAACAGAACAAAGCTGGATGGAGAATGACTTTGACAAGTTGAGAGAAGAAGGCTTCAGACGATCAAACTTCTCCGAGATAAAGGAGGAAGTTTGAACCCATTGCAAAGAAGCTAAAAACCTTGAAAAAAGATTAGACAAATGGCCAACTAGAATAAACAGTATAAAGAAGTCCTTAAATGACCTGATGGAGCTGAAAACCATGGCACAAGAACTACATGACGAATGCACAAGCTTCAGTAGCCGATTCAATCAACTGGAAGAAAGGGTATCAGTGATTGAAGATCAGATGAATGAAATGAAGCAAGAAGAGAAGTTTAGAGAAGAAAGAGTAAGAAAACAAACAAAACCTCCAAGAAATATGGGACTATGTGAAAATACCAATCTACATCGGATTGGTGTACCTCAAAGTGATGGGGAGAATGGAACAAAGTTGGAAAACACTCTTCAGGATATTATCCAGGAGAACTTTCCCAACCTAGCAAGGCAGGCCAACATTCAAATTCAGGAAATACAGAGAATGCCACAAAGATACTCCTCGAGAAGAGCAATTCCAAGACACATAATTATCAGATTCACCAAAGTTGAAATGAAGGAAAAAATGTTAAGGGCAGCCGGAGAGAAAGGTCGGGTTCCCCACAAAGGGGAGCCCATCAAACTAACAGTGGATCTCTCAGCAGAAACTCTACAAGCCAGAAGAGAGTGGGGACCAATAGTCAACATTCTTAAAGAAAAGAATTTTCAACCCAGAATTTCATATCCAGCCAAACTAAGCTTCATAAGTGAAGGAGAAATAAAATCCTTTACAGCCAGGCAAATGCTGAGAGATTTTGTCACCACCAGGCCTACCCTACAAGAGCTCCTAAATGAAGCACTAAACATGGAAAGGAACAACTGGTACCAGCCACTGCAAAAACATGCCAAATTGTAAAGACCATTGATACTAGGAAGAAACTGCATAAACTAATGAGCAAAATAACCAGCTAACATCATAATGACAGAATCAAATTCATACATAACAATATTAACCTTAAGTGTAAATGAGCTAATTGCTCCAATTAAAAGACACAGACTGGCAAATTGGATAAAGAGTCAAGACCCATCAGTATGCTGTATTCAGGAGACCCATCTCATGTGCAGAGACACACATAGGCTCAAAATAAAGGGATGGAAGAAGATCTACCAAGCAAATGGAAAACAAAAAAAGGCAGGGTTTGCAATCCTAGTCTCTGATAAAACAGACTTTAAACCATCAAAGATCAAAAGAGACAAAGAAGGCCATTACATAATGGTAAAGGGATCAATTCAACAAGAAGAGTTAAATAGCCTAAATATATATGCACTCAATACAGGAGCACCCAGATTCATAAAGCAAGTCCTTAGAGACCTATAAAGAGACTTAGGCTCCCACAAAATAATAATGGGAGACTTTAACACCCCTGTAAACATTAGACAGATCAATGAGACAGAAAGTTAACAAGGATATCCAGGAATTGAACTCAGTTCTGTACTAAGCAGACCTAATAGACATCTACAGAATTTTCCACCCCAAATCAACAGAATGTACATTCTTCTCAGCACCACATCACACTTATTCCAAAATTGACCACATAGTTGGAAGTAAGGCACTCCTCAGCAAATGTAAAAGAACAGAAATTATAACAAACTGTCTCTTAGACCACAGTGCAATCAAACTAGAACTCAGGATTAAGAAACTCACTCAAAACCGCTCAACTACATGGAAACTGAACAAACCTGCTTCTGAATGACTACTGGGTACATAATGAAATGAAGGCAGAAATAAAGATGTTCTTTGAAACCAATGAGAACAAAGACACAACATACCAGAATCTCTGGGACACATTTAAAGCAGTGTGTAGAGGGAAATTTATAGCACTAAACACCCACAAGAGAAAGCAGGAAAGATCTAAAATTGACACCCTAACATCACAATTGAAAGAACTAGAGAAGCAAGAGCAAATACATTCAAAAGCTAGCAGAAGGCAAGAAATAACTAAGATCAGAGCAGAACTGAAGGAGATGGAGACACAAAAAACCCTTCAAAGAAAATCAGTGAATGCAGGAGCTGGTTTTTTGAAAAGATGAACAAAATTGATAGACTGCTAGCAAGACTAATAAAGAAGAAAAGAGAGAAGAATCAAATAGACACAATAAAAAATTATAAAGGGGATATCACCACCGATCCCACAGAAATACAAACTACCATAAGAGAATACTATAAACACTTCTACGCAAATAAACTAGAAAATCAAGAAGAAATGATAAATTCCTGGACACATACACCCTCCCAAGACAAAATCAGGAAGAAGTTGAATGCCTGAATAAACCCATAACAGGCTCTGAAATTGAGGCAATAATTAATAGACTACCAACGAAAAAAAGTTCAGGACCAGATGGATTCACAGGCAAATTCTACCAGAGGTACAAGGAGGAGGTGGTACCATTCCTTCTGAAAGTATTCCAATCAACAGAAAAAAAGGGAATCCTCCCTAACTCCTTTTATGAGGCCAGCATCATCCAGATACAAAAGCCTGGCAGAGACACAACAGAAAAAGAAGGAACACTGATGCAAAAATCCTCAATAAAATACTAGCAAACCGAATCCAGCAGCACATCAAAAAGCTTATCCACCATGATCAAGTGGGCTTCATCCCTGGGATGCAAGGCTGGTTCAACATACACAAATCAATAAACATAATCCAGCATATAAACAGAACCAAAGACAAAAACCACATGATTATCTCAATAGATGCAGAAAAGGCCTTTGAGGCCGGGCGCGGTGGCTCAAGCCTGTAATCCCAGCACTTTGGGAGGCCGAGACGGGCGGATCACGAGGTCAGGAGATCGAGACCATCCTGGCTAACACGGTGAAACCCCGTCTCTACTGAAAAATACAAAACACTAGCCGGGCAAGGTGGCGGGCGTCTGTAGTCCCAGCTACTCGGGAGGCTGAGGCAGGAGAATGGCATGAACCTGGGAGGTGGAGCTTGCAGTGAGCTGAGATCTGGCCACTGCACCCCAGCCTGGGCGACAGAGCGAGACTCCGTCTCAAAAAAAAAAAAAAAAAAAAAAAAAAAAAAAAAAAAAAAAAAAAAAGAAAAGGCCTTTGAGAAAATTCAACAGCCCTTCATGCTAAAAACTCTGAATAAATTAGGTATTGATGGGATGTATCTCAAAATAATAAGAGCTATTTATGAGAAACCCACAGCCAATAACATACTGAATGGGCAAAAACTGGAAGCACTCCCTTTGAAAACTGGCACAAGACAGGGATGCCCTCTCTCACCACTCCTATTCAACATAGTGTTGGAAGTTCTGGCCAGGGCAATCAGGCAGGAGAAAGAAATAAAGGGCATCCATTTGGGAAAAGAGAAAGTCAAATTGTCCCTGTTTGCAGATGACATGATTGTATATTTAGAAAATCCCATTGTCTCAGCCCAAAATCTCCTTAAGCTGATAAGCAACTTCAGCAAAGTCTCAGGATAAAAAAAATCAATGTGCAAAAATCACAAGCATTCTTATACACCAATAACAGACACACAGAGAGCCAAATCAGGAGTGAACTCCCATTCACAATTGCTTCAAGGAGAATAAAATACCTAGGAATCCAACTTACAAGGGATGTAAAGGACCTCTTCAAGGAGAACTACAAACCACTGCTCAATGAAATAAAAAAGGACACAAACAAATGGAAGAACATTCCATGCTCATGGATAGGAAGAATCAATATCGTGAAAATGGCCATACTGCCCAAGGTAATTTATAGATTCAATGCCATCTCCATCAAGCTACCAATGACTTTCTTCACAGAATTGGAAAAAACTACTTTAATGTTCATATGGAACCAGAAAAGAGCCTGCATTGCTAAGACAATCCTAAGCCAAAAGAACAAAGCTGGAGGCATCACGTTACCTGACTTCAAACTATACCACAAGACAACAATAAACAAAACAGCAAGGTACTGGTGCCAAAACAGAGAGAGAGACCAATGGAACAGAACAGACCCCTCAGAAATATACCACACATCTGCAACCATCGGATCTTTGATGAACCTGACAAAAACAAGAAATGGAGAAAGGATTCCCTATTTAATAAATGGTGTTGGGAAAACTGGCTAGCCGTATGTAGAAAGCTGAAACTGGATCCCTTCCTTACACCTAATACAAAAATTACTTCAAGATGGATTAAAGACTTAATTTATGCAGCCAACAGACACATGAAAAAATGCTCATCATCACTGGCCATCAGAGAAATGCAAATCAAAACCATAGTGAGATACCACCTCACACCAGTTAGAATGACGATTATTAAAAAGTCAGGAAACAACAGGTGCTGGAGAGGATGTGGAGAAATAGGAACACTTTTACACTGTTGGTGGGACTATAAACTGGTTCAACCATTGTGGAAGACAGTGTGACGATTCCTCAAGGATCTAGAACTAGAATTACCATTTGACCCAGCCATCCCATTACTGGGTATATACCCAAAGGATTATAAATCATGCTGCTATAAAGACACATGCACACGTATGTTTATTGCAGCACTATTCATAATAGGAAAGACTTGGAACCAACCCAAATGTCCATCAACATCAATGATAGACTGGATTAAGAAAATGTGGCGCATATACACCATGGAATACTATGCAGCCATAAAAAAAGGATGGGTTCATGTCCTTTGTGGGGACATGGATGAAGCTGGAAACCATCGTTCTCAGCAAACTATCGCAGGGACAAAAAACCAAACACCGCATGTTCTCACTCATAGGTGGGATTTGAACAACGAGAACAGTTGGACACAGGAAGGGGAACATCACACACCAGGGCCTGTCATGGGGTTGGGGGAAGGGGAAGGGATAGCATTAGGAGATATACCTAATGTAAATGACGAGTTAATGGGTGCAGCACACCAACATGGCACATGTATACATATGTAACAAACCTGCACGTTGTGCACACGTACCCTAGAACTTAAAGTATAATTAAAAAAAAAAAAAAAAAAGACGCAGGGGTAGTGATTCCCACCACATCCCCATTTGGGTCTCCCATTTGGCCTGTGCAGAAGACAGATGGATCTTGGAGAATGACTATAAGTTTAACCAAGTGGTAACTCCAATTGCAGTTGCTGTACCAGATGTGGTTTCTTTGCTTGAGTACATTAACACATCTTCTGGTACCTGGTATGCAGCCATTGACTTGGCAAATGCCTTTTTCTCCATTCCTTTTCCAAAGCCCCACCAGAAGCAATTTGCCTTCAGCTGACAAGGCCAGCAATATACCTTTACTGTCCTACCTCAAGGGTGTAGCAACTCTCTGGCTTTGTGTCATAATCTTATTCAGAAAGACCTTGATCACTTTTCGCTTTCACAAGATATCACATTGGTCCATTACATTGATGACATTATGCTGACTGGATCCAGTGAGCAAGAAGTAGCAAACACACTGGACTTATTGGTGAGACATTTGCATGCCAGAGGATGGGAAATAAATCCAACTAAGTTTCAGGGACCTTCTACCTCAGTTAAATGTCTAGAGGTCCAGTGGCATGGGGCCTGTTGAGATATTCCTTCTAAGGTGAAGGATAAGTTGCTGAATTTTGGCCCCTCCTACAACCAAGAGAGAGGCACAATGCCTAGTGGGCCTATTTGGATTTTGGAGGCAACATATTTCTCATTTGGGTGTGTTACTCTGGTCCATTTATTAAGTGACCCTAAAGGCTGCCCGTTTTGAGTGGGGTCCAGGACAGAAGAAGGCTCTGCAACAGGTCCAGGTTGCTGTGCAGCTGCTCTGCCACTTGGGCCATATGACCCAGCAGATCCAATGGTGTTTGAGGTGTCAGTGGGAGATAGGGACGCTGTTTGGAGCCTTCTGCAGGCCCCCATAGGTTGAATCACAGCAGAGGCCTCTAGGATTTTGGAGCAAGGCCCTGCCATCTTCTGCAGATAACTACTCTTCTTTTAAGAGACAGCTCTTGGCTTGTTACTGGGTTTTGGTGGAAACTGAACATTCGACTATGGGTCATCAAGTCACCATGCATCCCGACCTGCCTATCATGGCCTGGCTGCTTTCTGACCCATCTGGCCATAAAGTGGGTCAAGCACAGCTGCATTCCATCATCAAATGGAAGTGGTATATATGTGATTGGGCTCGAGCAGGTCCTGAAGGCACAAGTAAGTTACATGAGGACATGGCCCCAATGCCCATGGTCTCCACTCCTGCCACCCTGCCTACTCTCCCCCAGCCTTCACTGATGGCTGCATGGAGAGGTCCCTATGATCAGTTGACAGAGGAAGAGACTAGGGCCTAGTTCACAGATGGTTCTGCATGATATGCTGGCACTACCTGAAAGTGGACAGCTGCAGCATTACAGACCCATTCTAGGACACCCCTGAAGGACAGAGGTGAAGGGAAATCTTCCAAGTGGGCCGAACATCGAGCAGTGCACCTGGTTGTGCACTTTGCATAGAAGGAGAAATGGCCAGATGTGTGGTTGTATACAGATTCATTGGCTGTAGTCAATGGTTTGGCTGGATGGTCAGGGACTTGGAAAAAGCATGATTGGAAAATTAATGACAAAGAAATTTGGGGAATAAGTATGTGGATGGACCTCTCGGAGGGGTGGAAAACTGTGAAGGTATTTGTATCCCATGTGAGCGCTCACCAACAGGTGACCTCACAGAGGAGGAGTTTAATAATCAAGTGGATAGGATGACCCATCCTGTGGACACCACTCAGCCTCTTTCCGCAGCGACCCCTGTCATCACCCAATGGGCCCAAGAACAAAGTGCCCATGGTGACAGGGATGGAGGTGACACATGGACTCAGCAACATGGACTTCCACTCACCAAGGCTGATCTGGCTGTGGCCACTGCTGAGTGCCCAATTTGCCAGCAGCAGAGACCAACACTGAGCCCTTGATGTGGCACCATTCCTCGGGGTGATCACTCAGCTACCTGATGACAGGTTGATGATATTAGACCTCTTCCATCATGGAAGGGCAGAGGTTTGTCCTCCGTGGAATAGACACTTGCTCCAGATATGGGTTTGCCTATCCTACCCGCAATGCTTCTGTCAAGACTACCCTCCATAAACTCACAGAATGCCTTATCCACTGTCAGCATATTCCACACAGCATTGCCTCTGACCAAGGCACTAACTTTCTCACTAAAGAAGTGTGGCAGTGGGCTCACGCTCATGAAATTCACCGGTCTTACCATGTTCCCCTTCATCCTGAAGCAGCTGGATTGATAGAATGGTGGAATGTCCTTTTGAAGTCACAATTACAATACCAACTAGGTGACAATACTTTGCAAGGCTGAGGCAAAGTTCTCCAGAAGACCATGTATGTTCTGAATCAGTGTCCAATATGTGGTACCGTTTCTCCCTTAGCCAGGATTCATGGGTCCAGGAATGAAGGGGTAGAAGTGGAAGTGGCACCACTCACCATCACCCCTAGTGACCCACTAGCAAAATTTTTGCTTCCTGTTCCTGCGACATCACGTTCTGCTGGCCTAGAGGTCTTAGGTCCAGAGGGAGGAATGCTGCCACCAGGAGACACAAGAATGATTCCATTAAACTGGAAGTTAAGATTGCCACATGGCCACTTTGGTCTCCTCCTACCTTTAAGAAAACAGGCTAAGAAGGGAGTTACAGTGTTAGCTGCAGTGATTGACCCTGACTATTAAGATGAAATCAGCCTACTACTCCACAATGGAGGTAAGGAAGAGTACGCATGGAATACAGGAGATCCATTAGGGTATCTCTTAGTATCACCATGACCTGTGACTAAGATTAATGGGAAACTACAATAGCTCAACCCAGGTAGGACTACAAATGACCCAGACCCTTCAGCAATGAAGATTTGGGTCACTCCACCAGGAGAAAAAACCATGACCTGCTGAGGTTCTTGCTGAAGGCAAAGGGAATACAGAATGGGTAATAGAAGGTGGTCATCAATACCAGCTATGACCACGTGACCAGCTGCAGAAAGAAGGGCTGTAATTGTCATGAGTATTTCTTTCTTCTTTTGTTAAAAATGTGTTTGTGCATGTGTATACTTGTACTAAGAAAATATCTTCATTTTATTTCCTTTCTCCTTTATCATGTGACATAGATTTACTGACTTCACGTCAGCATTTAAGTATTGTTAACTTTATGTAATAGTATGTAGGTTGGGGACTGGTGCATTTCTGATTGTACAAAGGATAGTTGTATTATGTTAGGTGTAATTATGACCTAATTATTGTCTTTATTTGAAGATTATGTATGATCTGAGGAGATGTGTATGGATCCAAGTTGACAAGGAGTGGACTTGTGATGGTTAATACTGAGTGTCAACTTGATTGGATTGAAGGATGCAAAATACTGATATTGGGTGTGTCTGTGAGGGTGTTGCCAAAGGAGATTAACATTTGAGTCAGTGGACTGGGAAACGCAGACCCACCCTTGATCTGGGTGGGCACCATCTAATCAGCTGCCAGCACAGCTAGAATATGAACAGGCAGAAAAAAATGTGAAAAGGCTAGACTGGCCTAACCTCCCAGCCTACATCTTTCTCCCGTGCTGCATGCTTCCTGCCCTAGAACACTGGACACCAAGTTTGTCAGTTTTGGGACTTGGACTGGCTCTCCTTTCTCCTCAGCCTGCAGACAGCCTATTGTGGGACCTTGTGATTGCGTGAGTTACTACTTAATAAACTCCCCTTTGTGTGTATATATATATATATTTTCCATTAGTCTGTCCCCCTGGAGAACCCTGACTAATGCAAATGATTACCTTTAGTAGAGTTAAATCCAGTGAATTCCTTTTGATGTGTTCTTCAGTTGGCTTAAAAAAAAAAAAAGGAAAAAAAAATCCAGTGATTTCTTGAAAGAATTAAACGGACTGGGCACATAAAATTATATGTTATATAAAAATATGTACAAACATTATTTTAAATATAAATCTCTATTCCTGCTTTACCAAACAGCTGATTATATTGATGACAATAATGCAATTTTGTTGGTTTGGGAAAATGCAAAATCACCAGACTAATTGCAACAGCACTTCTGGAATAATGCTACTGATTTATTGAATACCTACTATGTGCCAATCACTTATTGAATATGATTTCTAATAATCACAGGGCAGATATTATTATCTCCACTTTACTGATGAGCAAAGTTCAGAGAGAGAGCGATCATTTGTCCAAGGTCTGAGTGCTGTGGAATTGAAACGAAAGTCCACAAGCATTTATCAGACCAAGTAGGTCTGAAGTTCCTAATGCTGAACACAAAAGGACACAGTTATCTAGGATAAATGTAAAATGCATGAGATGCCAGGGCAACAGGCAAACCAGGACATACGATCACCTACACTATACAGCATCTTCTTGAGAATATGTGCACTGCTGCCGCAGTCTTTGCAAACAATCAAATGTACAAGGGGTTGAGAAAATAAAGCACAGTTACAGGGAGTATTCAACAGAAGAGTGAAGTGTAACAAGATACAATTGGAGGGTTAATTTCAGGTAAGTTTTTGAAAACTCTAAGAGCCAGGAGAGGAGTTCACACTTCATGCTGTAGTCGATGCTACGTAACTACAAGCATTGGTATGGCGTTTGACAAGTGCTTTCATACACACTATTACACTTGACAATGAAAGTGTGATAGGTGGTATTTCCAGAGAAGTTATGTGACTTTACCAAGACTGCTAAACTGGTAAGCAGTAGAGGTCCCTGTTTCTACAAAGTCTGGACTTTTCCTACTTTTCCATATTACTTTCTAGTTTCTAAAACATCCGGTCCCTTGAGATTATGAGTTATCATCAGAAACCACAATAAAAAGCACAATATTTCACATGGGAGAATAGCACACGGCTGACCCATTATTCTGTTAGTATGGGTTTTCATCATTTTCCTAGAAGAGCATTAAGTCCTATGCAGTAGATGTTAGGAACAAGAACCTGAGGTGGGCGGATCACGAAGTCAGGAGATCAAGACCATCCTGGCAAACACAGTGAAACCCCATCTCTACTAAAAATACAAAAAATTAGCCAGGCATGGTGGCAGGCGCCTGTAATCCCAGCTACTCAGGAGGCTGAGGCAGGAGAATCACTTGAATCCAGGAGGTGGAGGTTACAGTGAGCTGAGATCGCGTCACTGCACTCCAGCCTGGGCGACACAGTGAGACTCCATCTCAAAAAAAAAAAAAAAAAAAAAGGGAACAAGAAAATGGTTATTCGTAACCTTTTCTTGATCATGAATGTCCTAAATTCCTTATAGAAAAATTAAGAAAGAAAAAATATATAAAGAAGAAAACAAAAATCCTTCATAATTTTATAACTGAGAGATAATTTTAACACTCTGGTGCATTTCTTTCCAGTCTTTGGCATACCCTAAAGCTTGAATGTCATTACATCCATGATATCTCCACCTGCTGTGACCCTATCTTCGGAATACTTCTCGAATCCATCAATTCCTACCAGCTCTACCCTCATATGTGCCACCTCACCTCGTGCCTAGGTAAGTGCAGCTTCCCAGCAGCCAGTCTCCTGAGCTCCAATCTGGCATACGCTGTCCACATTCATTTGGCGTACTGGAGACAGAGGAGTTTTTGGCTTGTGTGTTTTTTGAGACACGGTGTTGCTGTCTCACCCAGGCTGGAGTGTAGTGGTGCGATCACGGCTTATTGCAGCATCAGCCTGCTGGGTTTAACTGATCCTCCCACCTCAGCCTCCCAAGTAGCTGGGACTACAGGTGCATGTGCCACCACGACAAGCTAATTTTTTTTTTTTTTTTTTTTTCGTTTTTTGTAGAGATAAGGTCTCACTGTGTTGCCCAGATTTGTCTCAAACTCCTGAGCTCAAGTGATCCTTCTGCTTTGGCCTCCCAAAGTACTGGGATTACAGGCATGAGCCCCCCACCCAGCCCACAGTAATCTTCCTAAAATGCAAATTGTTTAAATGCCTTGAATGGCTTCCCCTTATCCGTAGGATAAAACTCAGACTATTTGCCATGTCTTTTTTTTTTTTTTTTTTTTTTGAGACAGAGTTTCACTCCATCACCCAGGCTAGAATGCAATGGAGCGATCTCGGCTCACTGCAACCTCTGCTTCCCGGGTTCAAGTGATTCTCCTGCCTCAGCTTCCTGAGTAGCTGGGATTACAGGCGCCCATCACCATGCCCAGCTAATTTTTGTAGTTTTAGCAGAGACAGGGTTTTATCATGTTGGCCAGGCGGGTCTTGAACTCTTGACCTAAGGTTATCCACCCACCTCCGCCTCCCAAAGTGCTGGGATTACAAGCACAAGCCACCTCAACCAACTTAGCTATGGCTTTCAAGGTCCTTCACCCCACTGCTCCCACCTCCGCTTTCTCCACTGGGGCCTCACAGTCTCCCTGCTTCCCCACCTCCCCACCTTCCCATGTGGTTCTACAGGACTTTTGAGCCGTGCCCTCTGTCTGGAACCTCCCAATGGCACTCTCACAGCTGGAACACTCTTCCTCAGGCTCTCTGCCTAACTGCTTTTCAGTTTTCAAACCTCAGCTCATATTTTAATTTTTGGGGGAAGATTTATTCGACCCCCTGCCTCTCTCTGCCCAGGATTAGAGGCTCCTGCCACAGTCTCAAGTTCTCCCTCTGTTCCTGTGATAACACTTATCTCACTGTGTTATTATCTTCTTGTTTAACTACCTTCTTTCCTAGACTGTAAACTGTGAAGGCAGGGTCTTATCTCTTCTATTCCCCACTCTATACCCGGCATGTGTCACAGGACCTGGCACAGGGTAGGCATTGAATACTCATCACTAAATGTGTGTGTGGGGAGCAAACTTGCATACACCAATATATAGCATATGAAATGTTTAATAAATTTGTATAATTTTCCTGCAGATTATTTTGCATTTTCTATGTAGAAATTAATGTTATCTGTGTGTTAGATATGAGTTCTAAATTTCTTTTCAAAGAATTAATATGTCAGTATGTTCAATTCTTTGCCTTCTACTTTTAAACTTAACTTCCTGGTAAAGCAACCTTTTTCAATTACCTACTCCACCCTGACTCATTCCGATCACCTGCTCCACCCTAACTCATTCTGATCATTTCCCCTCCCTAGTCCAAGTGTGCGCTCCCCATTGCTCCATCTGCAAAGGCGCACCCTTGCCTTGCTGAGAATTAAAAAGAAAATTTTAGATTCGAGTGCTATTCCTTTTGCGGCACCAAAACTTTATACATAACATGTGAATAATGACAGTTTCGCTTCTTCCTTTCTAGTCCTTATCCCTTCTGTTTTTCCTTGTCTTACTGTGCAGCTAAGATCTCCAATCCAATGTCAAATGGATGTACTGATAGTTAGCATTTTTGGATCTGATTTTTTTTTTGAGACAGGGTTTTGCTCTGTCACTCAGACTGGAGTGCAGTGGTACAGTCATGGCTGACAGTAACCTCAACCTCCTGGGCTTAGGTGATCCCCCCACCTCGGCCTCCCAGGTAGCTGGGACTACAGGTACACACCACCACGTGCCTGTATTGTATTTCTTGTAGAGAAATACAGCCTGGTTGCCCAGGCTGGTCTTGAACTCCTGGGCTGAAGCAATCTGCTTGCCTTGGCTTTCCAAAGTACTGGGATTACAGGTGTTAGCCACCACTCCTGGCTGCATCTGATTTTTTAAAGGGAAAAGTCACAATTTTGACATTAACTATCATGCATGATAGAGATTTTTGATTGATACTCTTCATTATAAGGAAATTCCATTCTAGTATTAGTTTAATAAGCTTCTCTTTTCGTAAATTATGAATGAATGAATGACAAATTTTATCTGTGTGTTTTCTGTTTCACCGAGCTGGTTTTTCTTTAATCTGTTAACGCACTGAATTACATTACCTTGCCTAGTGTTAAAACATCCTTACATCCTTGCAATTGGTCTTGATATATTATTCTTTTACAATATTGTTTTGCAGAATTTGATGTACTAACATTTTACTTAGCATTATGAAGTCTATGTTTATTAGTAAAATTGGCCTATAATTTTCTTTTAGTTTGCTATTTTTTCTGGTTTTGAGATCAAGAGTATTTATAGTCTCATAAAATGAGTTGGAAAACTTTCTCTTTTTTTCTATTCTCTAAAACAGTGTATATGTACTAAAGATGACCTAGTCCTTATATGTTTGATAGAACTCATGTGTAAAGCTATCTAAACCCACTGCAGGTTTATACATACAGATCTATTAGCTGAAGCTTGTTAATTGTTTAGTTCAAATCACCTGTGTCTATATGCCTTTGTGTATTTACAAAGATTCTTAATTTGTCTTTTACATTCAAATTTAGTTTTCCACACTATCTGTTCACTCTACAGTGCCTTCAAAGTACTTTGGTTATGTTTTACTTTTGTTTCATCCTGTTTATCCAACTCCATTTATATGTCAACCTGCATCTTTATTTATTTTTCATATCTTCTGTATAATTTTGCAATGTTAATATTTTCTTGTAACTGTTTGAGATCACAAAAAGGTTGCTTTCGAAGGTTGACTTCCATGTTTTTCTATCGTAAATCATCTTCCAAAACAGGCATTTGCTCTGCATCTTCAGGGCCACGCTCTTTATTCTTTCCTGAACTGTCAGGGTCCCTATATTGTTTCAGCTTATTCATCTTTCAGTAAGGAAATCCGGAGGAAGCATGTGTAGACGATCTGCTGGAAAATATCTGGCTATCTACTGGATCTGATGACCTCGAATAACACTGTTGTACCTGCATCTTCGTGCATGTTTCACACAATGTCTTAATCAGAGAGACTTTCCCCACAATGCCCGGCCCCTGCCACAGCCCCCAAAGGGCCATGCTGCTTTTTCAATCTTGTGAAGTCTTTGGGCAACTTTACCAATGGGGAATTTCACATAGGTCCTCCCTCTGCTGACTGGCCATGGCGTAATGAGAAAAAAGAGATCATCAATTAATTGGCTTGTGACACCATAGCTGTGAGATAACAAATAGGTCTCGCCTCACATACCAACTCCCAGTGGGTGCAGTGGCTGCCTGGGGAACTTTGTTGAGAACGGTTCTGACGCCCTCTCTGGCTCAGTGTGAAAGAGTGCTTTGATTAATGAGTTATATCTGCTAGGGCATGGGAGCAGGGAGTGGCAGGATGAATGCCACCTATCTGCTGTTCTAATGGCTGTCCACAGGTGTGACATAAGATATAAAAAGTAATAGTAAGCTGTGATTAAAGGACCTGGCCTCCATGAGGCTTATAAGGGACTCAATTCCACCTGACCCAGTGACATACGGACTTAGCTTATGAAATGCTTGCCCCAGACACCAGTGATCTGAAATTGTCCAAAACTCCAGAGATTGGCAGACTAAACACAGGCGAATTGTGTAATCAAGCAAGTGGCAAATTGCCCGAGTGATGATCTTTCTAGGTGTGAACACACCTAGCTTCACTGCCTTATCAGAGTTGGGTCAGCATAAGCCTTTGGCGTTCTTTGTTAGATCTGGCTGGGACCTTCACTGCCACACTCCCACTCTTCCCTTACCCAAAAGAGGCTTAGCCCTCCTCATTCCTTGTTCCTCATTCTGCACAGGGTTGGGGGAAGTGACACAGGCCTGTCCATTCTTAGTTCAGAAAGTGGTCCCCAAATGGGTAGGTGATCTCTGTTGGAATTTTATACACAAGCACTGGAAGGAATCACTTTCTCTAGAATCCAGAATTGGAACTGGGATGATGAAAGCCTGGAGCTCTCTGATGCCTCCATCATAGTGACGGTGCCCGTGTGTATTGGGAGAGAAGGAAGCTGACAGAGAAAAGCAGAAGAGAGAGAGAGAGAAGCAGAGGCTAAGAAAGAGAGAGGGGACACCAGCTGACATCTCTGGAATTTCTTGAACTTTTGATATGTACTCCATTCCTGCACTTGATTATATGAGTCAGTACGTTCATTTTAAATTGAACTATTCTGATTTGGCATTGTGTCTCTTAAGACTGAAGGAGTCTTAACAAATAAAATGGTAACTGCTTTTGTTAACTGTCAATGTTGGTTGAGAGTGGTTGGTTTGTCTCTCCATTTTAGAGGTGTCAAAGGAAAATAAATCTTGGGACCCCAAAATCACTAAGCCAAGGGGAAAGTCAAGCTGGGAACTATGTCAGGCAAACCTGCCTCCGGTGTTATTTTTGAATAAGACCGCTACAAAGATAAAAAGCTACATATCTCCCTCACAATTTGGCCACAAGGAAATCCCTTGTGGACAAAGGACAGACAGACCTCAGAGTCATCCCTCTGAGTCTCACCTGAGACAAATGCATATCTGAGTGCTTCCTCTGCCCTATTGTTTAGGTGAAAATGCAGATTCACTGAGCCAGACTAAATTGTGTATTCGGTGGAAAGCTGATCAAGGACTCAAAAGAATGCAACCTTTTGTCTCTTATCTACTTATGACCGCCTCAAGTTGTCCTGCCTTTCCGGACCAAACCTCTGTACATCTTACACATATTAAGTCTCATGTCTCCCTAGAATGTGTAAAAGCAAGCTGTGACCACCGTGGGTACATGGTGTCAGGCCCTCCTGAAGCTGTCACATGCGCGTCCTTAACCTTGGCAAAGTAAACTTTCAAAATTGATTGAGACGGGTCTCCGATACCTTTTAGTTTACAGAGGGGATTCGTGATTCATGAACAGAGGCCTGTGTTGCTCCCATTGCCTCTGAGTCTCTCCAGAGGTCCTAATACATCCTCTCTTGCCCTCAGTCATGCTGCCTACAGGGAATGGAAGTCACAGAAAGTATGTGTTGAGAGGAGACTCCTGCAGGTAAGTGGCAGGGTTTGTGGCTGAGAAGAGAATTCTTCCACAGTGCGGAGTGGCTGTCTGGCCTTCTGGTTAGTACATCTTCCCCACCCTAAAGCTAGAAGAAGATTGTAGCAAGATTGAAATATTTTCCCACTTCTTTATAGCCATCTTTGTTTCTTCAATTCAAAAGGCAAAGTGTACATACATAAAAATTTATTTCTCAATTCAACCCACAAAGATGCAGTTTCCCAGAGTTTAGCATATGGCCTTCAGTCTATAATGTTGCCAGTTGGTCTTCTGGGGCTCTCCATGAGTGATTTAATTAAAAAGGAAGGAAAGATGAATAGCGTACTGTTGGTTTGCAACAGTGACAATTTGGAAATTCCTGGGCAGGTACATTTCCATTGCCTGGTAAGGATTCTGGGAAGAACAGCACTTTGGCACTGCCTGTGCGGCCCAAGGCAGCTGGGAGGGGTCCAGTAGATCCTGGAGAAAGGCACTAAAACAAGAAAAGGAGTGGGTGGTGCCAGAGACAAACTTCAACAGCTTCCTGACTTTGCCTACAGCCTGCCCTGACTGGCTTAGGCTTGTTAACGAAAACATTCTTCCTATTCCTTTCTCCTGCCTAGTTTTGAATGAAGACAGAGCTGTAGATATGATGCCTTTATGACATTTAACCACAAATGGCACCAATTAGTCATCTCATAAAGTTCAACGAGCACCAGGACGATCCCTTATCTCAGCTCTGATCCCTTATCTCAGCTCTCCGGGGCTGGGAGCGGGAGATCGGAGTGGAATATGTGTCTCTAGCCTGAAGAAAAGTTGTCAACAAATCAGTTCTTCGTCTAATCTGAGGTGACAAGTGGGGTGATGTATTCCAGCTAAAGCATTCTTGGCTCCAGATGACTTTGTAAAGATAATAAAATATGTTCATGTTCACATGTTCGTCAATGTCTCCAGTCCTGGCCTCGGCAGCTTTTCAGAGGCAAAAACTTCCCTCTTTTATTCTCTGTCCTAACTGATGAAAAGGTAAAGTGTTGTAATAGATCAATCTCCTTACAATCTATCTGCTCTTTGACCGATAATGCTAACATAATTTTAGAGAATTGTAAGAGAGGAGATAGGTTTAAATTAGGCATTTACAGGAGATGGAGAGAGAGGTAAAGTGGTACTTATATCTTCACTGCAGGAGATTTAAGAACAATATCTGTCAATGACTGTGAAGAGTCTGAGATTTAACCTACATTCAATTTCACAAGTTAACCTGCCATAGTTCCATGGATGCTGGCAGAAGGTATGAGGCCCCTGGGGTTAGAAACAGAAGACAATTTATCACTCCCAGTAATAGCAATAGTCAAAGTATCAGCATATTTGCACTGTTAAGACCCAGTTCCGGCAGGGTGATAGGAAGAGGGCCAGAGGACACCTGAACAATCCTATACATGCGGTCAATTACATTACAAGGGCAAAATCTTGAGTTTAGGAAACCTGAATCTTTCATAAGGGGCCATAATCTCACCTGCCTTTTGCTCTGAAGGAAAATATTACCTCTATCTTCCAAGGCTGTTTGATAAACAAACATCCTTGAAAAGATAATCCAGAACAAAGAGCAGTTAGACCTTGCTTACCAGAGTACAGGAGCGTGACATACCTGTGGGAAAATTTCTCCTAACAATGTCCAACCCTCATTTCAATACTGTTGCCTTAGCTTCCAGAGATTTGCCATAACAAATCATCCCAAACTGGGAGGGTTAAAACAATACACATTTTTTCTTGTGCAGTTCTAGAGGCGAAGCGTCTGTTGGCACGGCCCTGTTTCCCCTCAAGACTCTAGAGAAGCCTTCCTTGTCCTTTACGGTTTCTGGTGGCTCCTGGTGTTCCTCAGCTTGTGGATGCGTCACTCTGGTCTCTGCCTTTGTCTTTGCACAGCCTTCCCCTCTTAGCTCCTGTGTCTGTGTCCCCCTCTGTGTTCTCTTATAAGGACACGTTTCATTGGATTGAATTTAGGAAATCTGAATCTTTCATAAGGGGCCATAAAATCCAACATGATTCTACCCAGATAACCCTACCCAGATACCCAGATAATCCAACATGATCTCATCTCGACATCTTTAATTTAATTAATCTATAAAGAGCCTTTTCCTGAATAAAGTCACATCACAGGTTCTGGGGGTTAAGATGTGGATATATCTTTTGTGTGGGTGGGTGTCATTCAACCCAACCATCTCAGCTTCTGATAAATTTTTCCATGAATACCCCACTCCATCAGCCATGCTGATTAAACTGACTGACAGAGGCTGAAACCAAAACCATTCAAATAGTCTTTTCTTTTCTTTTTTTTTCTTTTGAGATGGAGTCTTGCTCTGTCACCCAGGCTGGAGTGCAGTGGCGTGATCTCAGCTCACTGCAACCTCTGCCTCCCAGGTTCAAGCAATTCTCCTGCCTCAGCCTCCCCAGTAGCTGGGATTACAGGCACCCACTGCCACGCCTAGCTAATTTTTGTATTTTTAGCAGAGACAAGGTTTCACCATGTTGGCCAGGCTGGTCTTGAACTCCTAACCTCAGGTGATCCACTCACCTTGGCCTCCTAAAGTGCTGGGATTACAGGCGTGAGCCACCGTGCCCAGCCCCATTCAAATAGTCTTATGCAGAATTTAATTAACAGGACTCGAAGCAGCACAATGTGGCCTACTTACATTGTGGACCTCAGTCATATCACCCAGAGTTCCAGGCTCAAGTTGAAATGAATCCTATAAACCATCATGGTCTAACTTGGAAATCCAACTGGCTTGCTCTTTGTGTTTTGACTTTTCCGCTTGGCTTGAGGTATTATTCCAGATACAGCAGGATGCATTAGCACAAGGAGGAAGTCTTGGGCAATTCGATCATTCCTAACAATCCTAGCCAGTGAATTGAAGCTATCTGAATGCCTTACAGGGCTGAGGGTTGTTTTACTGAAATACCCAAAGCTCTTTTATGACTATACTTAATGGGTATGTGAGTATATTTCCAGAAGGGAGGCAAGTTAATGTCTGGCTTCCACATAAGAATTACAGTTTCTGAGATGCACATGGTGCCCCAGGGAAGAGATGTTTGCAGTTGCTGATGCCACTCAAGTAGGACCTACATCTGTTGGGGACCACAGTTCACAGTGCTGCAAACACATTCTCCTGGCTGGCTGGTTGGCATTAGGGTTTTCCACGAAGAACACTTGAATCTAATCCTTGTTTGTGAAGGAACTACCTGATAGCAGTGAGTCTAACCTGACCTTTTTGTCCATGCCACCAGCTGGTGGCCTTTGTTTGTTCTGGGCGATGATCGAGTGATACCTACAAAAAAGGGAGGGGCAAAGACATCTAGAGGTCTTGGCAAGTGTGTCGAATGGGGTGGCAAGAACTGGGGCTATCTCCTGCTGCTTCCGTTAAACTTCTTGATAAGATTAACATGAATGGAAATCAATTCCTGGTGACAATTATCTGGCAGGGGATGGCAGGCCCAGCAGTTAAAGGCAAGGCACTTAGTGCATTGGAGTGTTTTCTTTGCTGGGGAAGACCTCAGGGTATCTTCCCACGCTCGTACTTTCTGGGGTCGGAGGAACTCTCTTCCCAGCTCTCACCACCAGAGAATCAGTGTGTTCATTCCAGTGGTTACTCATCTCCTACCTCGCCCACATCTTTGCCTAGATAGATTAGGTGCAAGAGGGATAAGGGCTTTTTTTTTTTAACTTTCATTTTAAGTTCAGGGGTACATGTAGAGGATTGTTATATGGGTAAACTCATGTCATGGGGGTTTTTGTACACATTATTCCAGATTATTATGTCACTTAGGTTTTTTTTTTTGAACTGAGTGTCACTCTGTTGCCCAGGCTGGAGTGCAGTGGCCCAGCCTTGGCTCGTTGAAACCCCTGCCTCCCAGGCTGAAGCGATTCTAATGCCTCAGCCTCCCTAGTAGCTGGGATTACAGGTGCATGTCACTGCACTCAGTTAATTTTTCCCTGTTTTTTAGTAGAGATGGGGTTTCACCATGTTGACCAGGTTGGTCTTGAACTCCTGGCCTCAAGTGATCCGTCTGCCTTGGTCTCCCAAAGTGCTGGGATTACAGATGTGAGCCACCGCGCCTGGCCTTATCACTCAGGTATTAAGCCTAGTGCTCATTATTTTTCCTGATCCTCTCCCTCCTCCCACCCTCTACCTTCCAACAGGCCCCAGTGTGTGTCACTCCCTTCTATGTGTCCATGTGTTCCCATCATTAAGCTCCCACTTACAAATGAGAATATGTGGTACTTGGTTTTCTGTTCCTGCATTAGTTTGCTAAGGACAATGGCCTCCAGCTCCATCCATGCCCCTGCAAGGACATGCCCTTGTTCGTTTTTATGGCTGCATAGTATTCCATGGCATATATGTACCATATTTTCTTTATCCAATCTGCCATCAGTGGATATTTAGGTTGATTCCATGTCTCTGCTATTGTGAATAGCATTGTAATAAATATACATGTGCATGTATCTTTACAGTAGAATGATTTATATTCTTTTGGGTATATACCCAGTAATGGGATTGCTGGGTTAAATGGTATTTCTGTCTTTGGGTCTTTGAGGAATCACCACACTGTCTTCCACAATAGATGAACTAATTTACATTCCTTCCAACAGTGCATAAGCATTCCTTTTTCTCTACAACCTCTCCAGCATCTGTTAGTTTGTGACTTTTTAATAATAGCCATTCTGACTGGTGTGAGATGGTATCTCATTGTGGCTTTGATTTGCATTTATCTAACGATTAGTGATGATGAGCTTTTTTTCATATGTTTGTGGGCCACATATATGTCTTCTTTCGAAAGTGTCTGTTCATATCCTTGGTCCACTTTTTAATGAGGTTTTTTTTCCTTGTAAATTTGTTTAAGTTTTTCATAGATGCCAGATATCGGACCTCTGTCGGATGGATAGTTTGGAAAATTTTTCTTCCATTCTATACAGTGTCTGCTCACTCTGTTGACAGTTTCCTTTGTAGTGCAGAAGCTCTTTAGTTTAATTAGATCCCATTTGTCAACTTTTGCTTAGGGCATTTTTATAAAAGTTAAAGAGATGCGTTATATCTCCCATTTTGGCCCGTGTATGCCAGCATAGGGAGACTCTGAGCAATGTATTCAATCAGTGGTCATTGTCCTGGCAACCCAGGACATGTCAACGCAACAGGAGAATCCAGACTTCTCAGGGTCCCATTTGAGACAGACAGCCACTCAGATAGTACAAGCCGCGCCAGCTGGGGGTTACTCCTAGGAGAAAGAAAGACACACCATACACAGGAGTGTTAGAGAAGAATCCCAGATTTCCAAAAGAGGTGTCCTCCCATTTTGTCAAGTTATTACCTAGGAAGCAGCTGAGAGATGATGATCACTTTCTGGGGACAGCCTCACTCAGTGACCAAACTGTTTTAGACACAATTGGGAATCTGAAGGAAGTCAGGGAGGTTGAGTCAGAAATCTTTTTGGGTTCAGTTTTGAGGAGGCCATTGCAATGGCTGGATGCCTGTGGATGATGGGAGCACGGAAGGCCTACTGAATACCTTAACTATTAGCTGTTGGTTGAATAGTTTTTGCAATCAAAGGTGCACTGTGGTCTGACTGCAAATCATCCAGAAAGCCAAAAGCTTAACACAGAGAAGTCTGAAGGGCCACGGTGGTGTGAATAGTTGGCTGTACACACTGCAACAGCAACATTGTAAGCTAAAGGAGTTGTCAATAAGCTGGGCACTGTGGCTCACACCTATAATCCCAGCTTTTCGCAAGGCTGAGGTGGGAAACCAGCCTGGGCAACATAACCAGACCCCATCACTACTGAAAAATAAACAATTAGCTGGGCATACTGGTGCGAGCCTGTAGTTCCAGCTATTTGTGAGACTGAGGCAGGAAGATCGCTTGAGACCAGGAATTTGAGGCTGCAGTGAGCCATGATCACACCACTGCACTCCATCCTGGGTGACAGAGCAAGACCCTGTCTCTAAAACACAACAACAAAAATTATATATATTAAAAAATGTGTCAGTAATGGTGAGGCACCCCCAGTAGGTACCAGAAGGGGCCAAAGGTTCAATTTATTCAATCTTCCAGGAGTTTACAGAGGCAACACCCTGTGAAATGTGGCCTCCATTGCCACAAACAAATGGGTCCATTTATGACAGGCTCCACAGTCTGGCTTGCAGCAGTCGCCTCTCCATTGGAAACAAAGAGTCCTTTACTGTGTGCCAAGTCTATAACGGTGGATGTCGCCACGTCTTATACAATGATGATGGATCGAGGTGGCAATGGTGGCAGGGTGGGCAGTACAGCCTCAAGCTTGGTCCCCGTTGGTCTCACAAGAGAATAGGCCCTTACTGTGGGTGTCTATGTGAGTGACACCCACAGGCGGTTCCAGGCGGTTCCAGCAGCAGCCACGATTTGTTCTCACAACTCACAGTTCACAGTTCATAGGTCTAAAGATAGGTGTCTTTAATCTACAGTTTTCAAAGTGGCATCTAAGCCGCCAACAATCGCCAGAGAGTCAGTAAAATCATAACTAGCTTCATCAAAAGGAGTACTGGCCAGAGTGACGAGAATGCCCCTGACTTCTGCCCACACAGTAGAATGACTTCTGCATAGCTGGTGCTGAAGCTGAACAGACACAATAGCCCAGTGACACCATCAGGTACCAGCTTAGCCAAATCACCAGTGAAGCCGGCCCAGGCACTGAGGGGAACACTGTGAGCCCAGGACCACACTGAGCCAGCAGCTTTGCTGCAGGCGGTAGCATGGGGATGGAATTTCCCCCAAAGGAACAGCTGCCACTTTTTCAAGTAAAACCAAGATACTGTGGGAGCCAGACCAGCTGTGTTCTTGAACCTACTATTTCCATTTGACAAATGAGGTGGTTGGGCCCTTCCCACGGTGTTAGTCACGGAGTCAAAGTTGACCCACCACAAAATGAGAATACAGGATGAAGACTCACAGACTTCTGAGAGTCAGGCCCTCCTTTTTGACAAGAGCCCACTAGCGAGCTCAGAGCTGCTTTTCAAAGAGGGTGGACCTGGTCACAATGTCATGGAAGCAACAAGTCCGAAATTCCAAGAGGTGGCTCTGAATGAAGGCTGACTCCTTTTGCCAGAGATTCCAGTTGGCAAAGTCATCAGTTGCAGAGACATAGAGCTGAGGTTTCATTAGGATTGTTAAGCCCTGAAGCTGGAGAGGGTGTCTCAGTTTGCTAGACAGTTTCTAATGCAGTCTGTTTGGGTCCTGCTCATATCATGCTGACAGAAAAGAAACAATGGGATACCCAGTGAGGTGCACACCATCTCCCATACCCAAAGAGTACATGAAGGTTCTGGGCATCCTTTTTGGTGATGGGAGTAGGGGTGCTGAAGAGATAGCAATTTTTCCCTACCAGTGTGGCTGTAAATAGTACCAGGAAACTTTGCCTGGTAAGCTAGTTCCTGGATTTTGTCAGGGTTTATCAGCTTCACCTGCTGGCAGGGGCATGCTAATATCATTCTCAAGGTCATTGAGACTGGCACTGATGGCTTGCCAACCAACAGAACGTCATCTACATAACCAAAGCTACAGACATCAGAGGGTAGAGGCCCTTGTACTAAATTCTGACCCCTCCCCACCCCCCAATAGCAGCAAGTGGCAGAGAAATTTAGGTGCTCATGGAAGAATACTGCAAATGTATATTGGAGGCCTTGCAATGTGAATGGGAACTGTTTTTGATGCTTAGGTGCCAGTGGTATGGCAAAGAAGCCATTGGCAAGCATGCCAAATGCCATTGGTCTGTGTAATGGATTCAATTACAGTTACAATGTCTGGAACAGCTGGGATATGGAATCAACAACTGAATTCAGTGGGCAATAATCTACTGCAAGCCTCTGCCTCTTGTTAGCCTTTGTTGCTGGCCATACAGGCCTGTTGTATACAATCCTTACTGCCTTTAAATTCTTAATCAAGATTATTCTCCCCTTTGGGAATCTATATTGTTTCTGTTGGAGCACCCCAGAGGGTGCAGGGAGGGGTCTGCAGAGCAATGTATGTGTTTCACTAACTTGTCTCTAAATGTGGCTCTTCTGAATCAGGAGAACCCCCTCTGGACAGTTACAATACAAGGATGTAAAACATTAATAATAATTATGCATTCAGCAGTGGAGTCCACAACAGCACACCTTAAACTGGTTCAAAGGGCTCTGGCACAAGGCCACTGTAGCTTCCCTTCTGCACTGCAAATCTTACCCAAATTCCATTGGTTAAGTTGGGAATTCTCTCTTTCCACAGGACCAGAGAGGGCAGTGACTTGGGACCTGTATCTAATAGGTATCTAATAGAGCCATAAAATTGTAAGTCTCTCCTTTCTCCAGCACACTTGGACCTTTGATGCCTGATGTGGACCAGGGAGACCTCAGCTTCACCTCTAATTGTTTTTCTCATTAAAGTGGTTGAGACTAAAGTAGAGGAGGAGGAAGCAATGAGTCATGAAGGAGAGAGTGGCTCTGTCCATTAAACAAAGCTTTGCATTTACTTTCGTAGAGCATGGCTCATTGCTCAACCCAATGAACTTGCATTGCTTTTGGCATTCAAGGGCTCCACATTGGATGGCAATGTCCGTGTGACTGATATCGTTTATTTTAAAAGGCAGAAGAACCTTCTGCTCACCCACAACAAATCTTGGTACTAGTAGTTATGATGGAGTGGACCTGAGGCTGCTGCCAGATTGGCAAGGAAGTCCTCCATCTGGAGGGGAGTTAGCAACAACCTAGGTAGTTGGGGCGTTGTCTTTGAATTTACTTCCTGGGGTTCAGCCTACAACCACCTTTCCAATTTCTCCTCATAAACAGGCAATAAAGTGGAAGACCATTGACTGCCCTCTTGACCACAAAATGTAGTCAACATGCCTCTGCCAGCTCCCATGGGCTTCCCTTAGGTCCCCTTATCTCACTTACAAGGCCCTCGTCTTCCTGTTCCATAAGTCACATTTCTGTCAACCTCCTGTCCTCATCACCAGAATTGTGAAGAACTGTGAAGGGTCTGAGATTTTAGCATACTTGCAAGTTAACAGGTTAGCCTGGTACAGTTTCATGGATGCTAAGGGACCATTTATTACAGCAATAGAAGTAGCCTGAGTACCGGCATTTTTTCACAGGTTCCCTGATCCTCAATTCCTACAGGGTGACAAAAAGAGGTCCAGATGACACCTTGGGTTGTGTTCTAGGAGAGAAACCCTGAGCTTAGGAAACCTATATATTTTTAAGTGGACAACAAGCATGCCCGCCCTTTGCTCTAAGCAGAGACACTCTATCTCCTAAGGCTGTTCACTAAGCAAACCTCTGTGAAGAGAGAGTCCAGATCAAAGGGCGGTCAGTGTCTGCCTCACAAGATGGGCAGACACACTGGAGACCCACAGAGAACTGCCTCCCAAAAATGCTTATTTTCATTTTATTCTTCCAGGTGCTCACAGTTATTTTGAAATACATTTCTGTGGCCTAACAATGCAACAAAAATTGTACTATCAAAATCATTAGGAGAGAATATCAACTATTCACCTGCAGAATGACTCTAAGATGGGTAATGATGAAGCCTCTCTGCTACGAGTGCACCTAATAAATAGCTGAGCAATATCTTTTATGGGTTTTTACAAAAGGAAACCTTCTATTTTGAGATCACTGTACATTCACATGTGATTGTTAGAAATAAATCAGGAGATCCCATATACGCTTTACTCAGTTTCCCCAATGGTAGCATCTTGCAAAACTATGGCACAATGTCACAACCAAGATATTGACATGGATATAGCCAAGATACAGAACATTCCATTGCCACTAGGATCCTAGATGTTGCTTTTTCATAGCAGCAATATCTTTCTTCTTTTTTTTTTTTTTTGAGACAGAGTCTCGCTCTGTCACCCAGGCTGGAGTGCAGTGGCAGGATCTCGGCTTACTGCAAGCTCTGCCTCCCGGGTTCACACCATACTCCTGCCTCAGCCTCCCGAGTAGCTGGGACTACAGGTGCCCGCCACCTCGCCCGGCTAATTTTTTGTATTTTTAGTAGAGACAGGGTTTCACCGTGTTAGCCAGGATGGTCTCGATCTTCTGACCTCATGATCCACCTGCCTCAGCCTCCCAAAGTGCTGGGATTACAGGCATGAGCCACCACACCTGGCCCTCATAGCAGCAATATCTTAACCCATCTTCCTGGTTTTAAGGTAAATCCGTGCTTTAACTAATTAGAATGCCACAGACCAAAGAGATAGGAGGGTTTACACCAATGCCAGAAAAATATTTTACCAATTATTTTTGTAAATATAAATAAAATATATTTCACATATTATTTTTGTAAATATAAGTAACATATATTTTACATATTATTTTTATAAATAAAAGTAAAATATATTTTCCTTATAGAATATGTAGAATGTACAGTAATAAAGTAGGAAAAAAATCACCTCCACCACTGTTTACCAATTTGGTGTATTTTCTTTCAATCTTTTTTTATTTGCTGATAGAGAGAAAGAGAAGTGGGGGGGTGAGAACTAGTATTTATCTACCTACATATTTATATATCTATCAGATATATTTTTGTTACATTCTGGAAATCAATAACATCAGTGAAAAGGACAGAAAATTCTTACCCCCTGCTCCTTTCACCTTTACCGCAGAAAGGCAATGGGTGGGCCAGCAGGTTTTATGGGCAGTTTGTCAGATCTCCACGACTCTAAGGAATTACAATGACCCCACATAGCAGGCCCAGGGACCGTCCAGGCGCAGGTGGATGGCCAAGGACGTCTGCAGGGGCTGAAAGAGAAGCACGCCCACCAGCTTCTGGGTTTGCTCAGCAACTGGTGAGAGACTAGACAGCTGAAGAATGTGCCCCCAGCGGAACATTTTCAATAACCATTAGGCTTCCGGTAAAAAGATGTTAGAAGAAACAGTGTGAAAGAAGTGACTGTTTCCTCAGAGGTCAGAGCATGAGTCACTGTGAATTAGGCAGTCAAGGGATGGCCCTTTTCTGTGCACTCACCCCCCTGTCATCAACCAGAGTCATTGTTCCTCTGAAAACCCCTCCCCCTTCAATGCCAGGGGGTTCACATCTGGTGGTGACTGGGGAGTTTTGCCAACAGGATTCCAAATGTACCAGGCTGACTGGTCAATGCTTACTCAGGCAAGCCTTCCCAGTGAAACCATAATTACCTCCCGCTCTCAGAATAGGATTGACAAACGCAGTTATTTGTGTATGATCCTTTTACACATGACCTCATGCATTTTACTCAGGCCAATTAATATTTCCCATTAGATTTTATGTTTCTTATGAGATTTTACTATAAGAAAAATCCTCTTATATGAATGCCATGATAAATAAATTATTGGCATTTTAAAAAACCTTGTTAACCAGAGATGGCCACAAGGGTGCAAGTGTTTATACCTTCATACAATAATACATTTCTCTTTTTAAGAATGTTTCCTTTCATTTACTTTATGAGTGAGGCTGAGAATCAATTAAGTTTTAAGTGCAAAGACAAGGGATATTATTCCTAAAAATAAGATAATTTAGGTGTACTTTAGAGGTAATTATAGCAGGATTTTGTTCAAAAGTTTCCCAATAGAACTATGTGACCATATGAAAACCTATCTCAACGCTAGTTTCATCACCTATAAACTGGAGGTAATTCATGCCAATCTCACAGAGATGGTTTGATTCAGTAATGAGGCTTGTCTTGTGTGGCAGTTCTAGGAGCTCCAAGGACAGGTGCTGCCAACTGTCCCAATTTAGCCTGAGGCAGTCCTACTGGTGAAAATCTCAAGTTCACCCACTGGTCCTGGTCCTTATCAGGAAAAGGGGGCTAAACTGATGTTTTGAATTAAATATGATTAATCAGCTGGTGATTATGAGCAAGGCACACACCCTCCAAGCCTCCCTTAATCTACAAAACGAATGTGGAGGAGAGTGAGGCAGTAGCTAGATGATATCAGAGACACCTGACAGCCTATTAGAACCATCTAGGGATATTTAAACCGCTAATGCCCTGACCACACCTGACACCAATTAAATTGAAATCTGTGGGGTTTAATCAGCATCAGTGGTTTTGAAACTCCCCAGGTGATTACACTAAACAGCCAAGATTGAGAACCATAAGACTGAATATCTAAGTCACTGTTCCACTCCAAAATTCAATGATTCGAGATAAAATATTTGAAGTAGTCTAAAAAATAAGACATCATTAATGTTATTGTGATCACTGGGCCATAAATTTCCAATGTAGACACCACAGTATTTGACTTTAAAAGGGAAAGTTGAAATAAAGTTAAAAAAAAGACTGAATGCAGTGGCTCATACCTGTAATCCTAGCACTTTGGGAGGCCAAGGTGGGAGTATCACTTGAGTTCAGGAGTGTGAGACCGGTCCAGGCAACCTGGGGGGAAACCACGTCTCTACCAAAAATACAGAAAAGGTAGCCAGGCATAGTGGCAAGTACCTGTGGTCCCAGCTACTCGGGAGGCTGAGGTGAGCGGATTGCTTGGGCCCGGGAGGCGGAGGATGCAGCAAGCCGCTGCACTGGAGCCTGAACAAGAGTGAGCCTGTCTCAAAACAAAACAAAACAAAACAAAACAAAAACACCACAGTCTTCTCCATAGAGTGAAGTTGTCAGACATGGAGACAGCGGGCCTGTGAGAGGATAAGATTCTTTATAGCGGGATTGTGCCTCGTAGTCCTCAAACCTGCTTCAACTGTTACCATCTCTGACCAAGATTACAACAGGACAAGATCTGTGGGTAATGATGGTTGCTGATGCAAACAATGTGGCTTTGGGAAACTAATCTCATTGTATTCATCTTATTAATCTCATCAGTGTAGGAGGTGTTGGACCACATTGTGTTATCTCAATGGTGCACACCAGCTTTAACCTGTAAAGAAAATAATAAACCTCAGTAAACCTTGTGTCTGTTTGCTGGCTCCAGGTCTCTTCTTTGGTCTCTTGAACATGGTGCCATCCCTATCCAGCTCAATAGAGGTCTGGCAGGACAATCATCTACAAGAATAATGAATTCATAAATCCCAATAAAACATAACATTCTATCAAGAACAAACTGCAGTTCAGAATTATGTTTCTGTTGATAAATTATAACTATATTTGAGTTATCACTAAAATTTTAACCAGGAAATGAAAAGTTTTTATTTTATTTATTTATTTATTTATTTTTTGAGACGGAGTCTCACTCTGTCGCCCAGGCTGGAGTGCAGTGGCCGGATCCCAGCTCACTGCAAGCTCCACCTCCCGGGTTTACACCATTCTCCTGCCTCAGCCTCCCGAGTAGCTGGGACTACAGGAAAAGTTTTAAAGTTTGTTTTTATGTATGTACATTTCAATAGAACACAAAGATTCTATATGGATCAAAATTTCTCCAGCTTGATTGATAGTTTTTCTGTAGAATACATAAAATGAATAGCACTTCTCTTCTTTCTGCAAGAATATATGTTTATATGTTTCAATTAAATTGAAATTTCTTTCTTCCCTTTCTGCTTTATTTTACATAGAGTGTGTTAGTCATAGTGAAACTTAAATAGATTGTAGACTATGGTCAAGATTTTACCCAAACTAGAGGGGTGTATTAGTTCATTCTTGCACTGCTATAAAGAAATACCTGAGAATGGGTAATGGTTCCATAAGCTGTATAGGAAACATGGCAGCATCTGCTTCTGAAGAGGCCTTGGGGAGATTTTACTCACGGCAGAAGGCAAAGCCAGAGCAGGCATCTTATGTAGCAGGAGCAGGACCGAGAGAGAAGGGGGAGGTGCTACACACTTTTAAACACCCAGATTTCACAAGAACTCACTATCATGAGAACAGCATCAAGGGGATCGTGCTAAACCACTCATGAGAACTCTCCCCCATGATCCCACCGCCTCCTACCAGGGCCCACCTCCAACACTGGGGATTACAACTGAACACGAGACTTGGCTGGGGACACAGATCCAAACTGTATCAAGGGGGAATACAGCTGTCTGTAGTGACTGATAAGGCTTTGGTTTATATCCCACTAGGGAGAGGTTAAACGTGTTTTTTGTTGTATATTTTGGTTAAATATCCTTTTAAAAAATGTAGGTATGAGGTAAAACGTGCATGTGACTTTTGCCTATCCAGGATCTGAACCGTGTGTCTGTGTTTGGGAAATTCTCCACTGACTAAGTGTGGAAAGGAGCAGATTCCTCCTTTTGACTAGAAAAATGGAAAAGACCAGATCAGAGAAAGATGAGAAAAAAGCCAGCACTCATTTTCCCAGGCTGCCTTGCAACTTGAGAATCATCATATGACCTAGCTCAGCCACTGAGAGGCTTTCATCCAGAACTTCGAATCAGAAACAGTGACACAAAGAAAAGGAGGCTGTGGAGAATGTATTCTTTTGGCAGCAGTGGCAGCAACACCCTGTTTCCACAGATGGCAGGGGCAGCAGTCCTACACTGCTGCTGGTGGAGTGATGGCTCTAGCACAGGGATCCAGGGTTTAGAGCAGCAAGCGTCCTCCCGGCACTGGCTCTTTGCTGTGACTTAGACTGTAGTTCTAGCTGCCTGGCTAAACTAGATTCCTGAAGATTTCTCAGATATGGTTTCCAACACTCCTGCTGATTTCATGACCTTCCCAATATCCTTTAAATAAATTCCTTTTCTACTTGTAATAAAAAAAACCCAGCATAGTAAGGCTATAGCAATAACTTTGATGAGCATACTTCTCAGGGTAAAATAGCACAGAGAACAGGGAAATCCTCCATTATTTTGTTTTGTCAAAGGAAATGGACAAGGTGCTTTGGTCTTTTGTTTTTCTTTTAACTTCCTTTTCCAACCAATGTTTGTGGCCATGAAAGTCTCCCTCTTTGTTTCTCTCTCTCTCTCTCTCTCTCTCTATACACACACACATACATATGTGTATATATGTACACACACGTGTACATATGTACATATATACACACATATATACATGCATGTATATGTATATATACAGGTATACATATATGTGTACATATATACACATATATACATATGAGACATTAATGCATATATATATGTTTAGATGTGTATATATATAAAAATATATATGGTTTGGCTCTGTGTCCCCACCCAAATCTCATTTCAAATTGTAATCCCCCATCTAGGGAGAGACCAGGTGGGAGGTGATTAAATCATGGGGGTGGTTTCCCATATGCTGTTCTCAGGATGGTGAGTGAGTTCTCACAAGATCTGATGGCTTTATAAGTGTTTGATAGTTTCCCCTTCACATGCGCTCTCTCACCTGCTGCCATGTAAGACATGCCTGCTTCCCCTTCTGCCATGATTGTAAGTTCCCTGAGGCCTCTCCAGCCATGTAAAACTGTGAGTCAATTAAACCTCCTTTGTTTATAAATTACCTAGTCTTGGGTAATATCTTTATAGCAGTGTAAAAATGAACTAATACTATACTTGTGCACACATACATATTTGCATGTATATGTATTTCCTAGTCTATTTCATAAGATTTCAGTCAGCTTATACAGAAATATACAATATACCAAAATCACATTAAATGTAGATAAAAATGTATTACAAAGGAGAAAACATTGACAGAGATATAAAATAAAGCCAGGAGTAAAATTAATGCCAGAACACTTACAGTGATGTCCTATATAGTTGCTAAACATGAAGCAATACATTTGATTATAAGCTTCCTACTAGCCAACAGGTAGAAATGTGATCAATTACACAACACAAAGTTAAAACACAAACTAGTTGCTTGTGAGAAATGTATCTATTTCCACTATTAAGACCAGATCATAATTTTCCCAGAGGTCTTTAACTAATAGGGTATAGTGTAATAAAACCAGCACAAATCTCAACAAAGAGGGGTTGCAGGATTTTTGGTGCAGTAAGTAGCTACGTTTGGAGTGCCTGAGTTAGGGTATGTCTTCCACTGTCCTATCTTTTGCTCATGTATATGCAGGCATGTCACATGTGCACTGGGATTGTTCAAGATAAAATGTGAAAGAAGAAAAAGGGAAACTTACACACATTGAGTGCTTGTTATGGATCAGAGACTACGCAAGACATTTTAGGTATCTTGCTTAACTTCAACAATCGTTTGAGGCAGTCCCATTTTACAGATGTGTAGCTTACGAGGTAACTTGAGCTAGATTTCCAGGCTAGAACTCACTTCTCTCTGGAGCAAATTTCATCAGTCAAGCGATTTTCTCAGGGCATATTACTGTTTTATGTAAAAGTCTGTGATCCAAATAAGCCTCTTATTTGTGACTCAAGAATATTGATAAAGCTTTAACAAGTTTCTGAAGCTTCATGCTGGATACCCTGGGAAAACAAAAGGAAACTAAGTATAGTCCCTTTCCCAGTTTCAGAATTCACAACTTAGTGTGTTATTCCTTGTGATGTTTTGATTAGGTGAGCATATATTTCAAATAAACTTGAGAATTCCATTACAAAGTTCTATGGTCACAATTCAAGTCTTTATTCTGTGTTGTATTACTTTTTTTTAAAGACTATATTGTATTTTGTAACAGCTTTTGGCTAACATAATGAAACAGTTGACCCTAAGTTTTACATCTTCAATGTTAAAAAAAGCTCTGCATTGAAAATTCATTCTCAAGCAGAGGAATGGAGAAGGGAATAAGACCTAAAATACTTACACTGTAATTCCAGGGCCCTTCAAAACCAACCCTCCCTCTTCTATGAGCCTTCCCCTGCTAGTGCACCACAAGGAATGAAATCTACACACAGTTGCTTCTTTCAGTAAGTTTAAGAAAATTTGAGAAAGATTGACCATTAACAGATATACATAGATCTAAATGACAGATTTCAAACTGAGTAAATACCACTTTGGAAAACAGAAACATGGTCCGTCCTTACAAACAGAAAACAGGACACGCAAGACCTTTTGAGTTGAGGTCTTGGGTTGGGGTTTGAGCAAGCAAGGGTAAGAATAAAGGTGCTGACTATTCAGAGAAAAAAGTTAAAGAGATATGAGTAAAGGAGCCCAGAAGATAGATTCCACTTTTGTGAGAAGAAACAGTAGCCAGACAGCATTTTGAATAATGGCAGATAATATTATTGGGAGATGGAAGTTGGAGAGTGAGAAGCTAAAATCTGAAAAACAGAAACTTTTTCCAGATCTAATCCGGAGAAAAAGCCAAAAGTATTCATTCTGTCTAAGCGAGTTTTTTCTGCTCTCCTGAATATCTATAGGTCACCTTTAATCAGGTACATTCCATTATAAGTGTCCTAAGTTTCAACGTTCTAAGAAGCATTTTTGTGCCATCAAGAAAAAAGAATCAATTCAAATACATCATTGTGATTCCATCAGACTGCACAACTTGGGGCTTGGAAACAATAATGGCCGCCAGTTTATGCAGCTAATTAGCTGATGACCTCTTTCAGAGTGACGTCAAGGAAGGGCAAAACCAGAGTCATGAAACTGCATTTGGCAGTATAAGGAGCCGTGACTGCCAAAAGGTGCTGTTTGTTGAAGCGTGAAACGAAAGCAAGGCAAGATAAAAAGAGCTTAGTCCTTATAAAAATAGTATTGTTCTTCATTAATGAGCTCTTTTTAATCAAGTGCTCTTAATCAAGAAAGCTTTTCTCAACTAAAGTTTTACATTTCCATTTGCAGGTGAGAACCTTTCTGTGCCAAATGTAGAAGTTATCAGATGAGGCTCAATAACTTTTATTGGAATGCTAGAGGGGGTTTATCATTTTAATTGCTTGTGTCTCATTAATAAAAGATACAAACTTTATACCTAAGATAAATTTTAGTTTCTAGAATTTCCACAGGCTGTAATGGATTTCTTTATTCATCCAATTCAATAAACATTGATTGAATAGGCCCTGCACCGGACACTCACTAGAGATGCCGAGGTGAGTGAGACACAGTCCTGGCTCTAAGAACCTCACAAAGCCTTTAGGTAAGAAATATCAACTCAATCATTTTGATGCAATATAGGAAGTGCAAAAGTTTTCGGTACATATAAAGCGTTGAGGGGTTTCCAGAAAAAGGAGAAATGAACGCTGTCTTGGGATGGGAGGAAGGAATGAAGAATGGCAAAGATTAAAGTGGCCATCACTGAATGGAAACTCAACTCCTGATATGGCATATAAATGAAAACAAACACCCCAACCAGCAGGTACCAACCTTCAGCCATCTTTGTATGAATTTAATAATTTTTATATATCTACATATTATTTATAGCACTGTTTACTTAATACGATTTTTTAAGATGACTCTTTTAAAAAATTAATTGGGCCGGCCACAGTGGCTCATGCCTGTAATCCTAGCACTTTGGGAGGCTGAGGTGGGTGGATCACCTGAAGTGTCAAGAGTTTGAGACCAGCCTGGCCAACATGGTGAAACCTTGTCTCTACTAAAAATACAAAAATCAGCCGGGCATGGTGGCAGGCACCTGTAATCCCAGCTACTTGGGAGGCTGAGGCAGGAGAATCGCTTGAACCCAGGAGGCGGAGGTTGCAGTGAGCTGAGACCACGCCACTGCACTCCAGCCTGGGCTACAGAGCAACATTCTGTCTCAAAACAAAAGAAAACAAAGCAAAAACATTAACTTGTCTGTGATGGGCTAATTACATTTCTCTAACAATATTTGCAGTGAGCAATGTTGCCTGCAGATCACTTTTTAACATGCTGTGTCCTCTCAGTTTCAGTGGGCTTTTGCTTCCCATAGTCAACACTCGTGACTTTTCTTTGACCAACTGTATTTCAGCTAATGGGGCCACTTTGCCTACATCCGCAGAGCCCCAGTACCTGAGAATTGAAGTTGGGGGAGTTTCCCTGGGAGAGCAGGACGAAGCTCCTCCCCTTTGCAAAACTTTGCCTTAGATTTCACCTTTCCCTGTCCTACCCCCACCTTTCTCCATACCAGTCTCGCCTGGGGACACTTCCTTAATAAATCCCTGGCTTACAAATCCTAGTCTCAGTATTTGCTTCTGAAGACCTTGATTTAAGGAACTAAAAACACCTCCCAACCCCATCTCCCTGCCTTGCTAAACAAGAAAAAATGTTCCTCCTTGTACTCATAAAATATCTTGGCCATGTATCTCAGTGGTACACACAGCTCATCGACACAGTTACATGCAACTCCACTGAACAGAAAAGCTAGTTCTATGGCAGATACTTTATATTCCTCTCCAAGGAGGGGCTATTTAATGAGACTGATTGCCTTGTTCGAAAACTGTATCATCTCTATTAACTTTTTGTTATCTTCAATCTTTTTTTTTTTTTTTTTTGAGACAGAATCTGTCGCAGTGGCACAATCTCGGCTCACTGCAACCTCCGCCTCCTGGGTTCAAGCGATTCTCCTGCCTTAGCCTTCTGAGTAGCTGGGATTACAGGCGCGCACCACCACGCCCAGCTAATTTTTGTATTTTTAGTAGAGATGGAGTTTCACCACGTTGGCCAGGCTGGTCTGGAACTCCTGACCTTGCGATACGCCCGCCTCGGCCTCCTAAAGTGCTGGGATCACAGGCATGAGCCACGGTGCCCCGGCCTGTTGTCTTCAATCTTTTACCCACCTATTTTTGTCTTCCGTTAGTCCTCCGCCCAAACATTCTGCCTGCCTCAGGCCAACTCTGATTCTCCCCTTTCCCAACCAACCTCCATTTTCACGTGCCTACAGTTCTTTACATTGGAAAACAAATTCTCTGCCCCGTTTAGAATAATCTTTTTAACTTAGCAATTCTCTTCTGGCAAGCTTTATTAATTCTTATGAGTTATCATTTATTTTTTGTCATTTTTCTTAATAAGATTATAGATATCTGAAATCATTATATTACATATTTTTGTTTATTTGCTTATCCTCCGATGCCCCCACTAGAAGTTAAGCTCCAAAGAGTAGCACTTGGCTCATGATGTTACCACTGCGCCGATGCCTAAAACAGGGCCCGGCATGTAATAACACTCAAATGTTTGTTGAACAAGTTGTGTGAAATTTTCAAAAACATAATTTCCAGTTCAATTCTCTATTAGAATTCTTCCTTTGATTATTCAATATACCTATATATGCCTATCATATTTGTGTAGGTATGCCTGTACCTTTTTCATTAAATCAAAAATATAATGAGGAAATGAACCATTAATCCATTGTGGTCATCTCTGAGGATAGAAAGTCTTCAGCAAATCAACTTTTATACCCAAAATATGCCTGTGTATATAATTACATTTTATCATCAATCATAATAGTAGAATCAAGACTGCCTACACAACTATTAACAATTATGACTTTTTCTTGAGTCTCACACACAAATTCTCTGTCTTCAGTTCATGGACATCTTTCAACTTCCAAACATATTTGAAATGGGAGTGGAAATTTTAGAAAGAAAAGTAGAAGCTTTGTATGTAAAGAATATAATAATTGAAATAAAAAGCTAATTGCAACCGAGCATTGGCAGAGATGTGGAGCAACTGGAACATTCCTACAGTACTGCAGGGAGTGTGAGATTGGTACAACCACTTTGGAAAACTGCTTAACACTGTCTACTAAAGTTGAACATATGCATATCTTAAGACTCAAAAATTCCATTTCTAGATATATACTCAACAGAAATTCATACATCTGTCCACCAAAAGACATGTAGAAAAGCATTTGCTACAGCTCTGTTCAAAATATCAAAAAATTGTAAGTAGCCCAACTGTCTGTCAACAGCAGAATAGATAAGTAAATTGTGGAATATTTTAATAATGAAATACATTAATGAGAATGAACAAAGTAAACAAATGACACTAAGAGCAACAACATGGCCGAATATCACAAACACCACATCAGGCAAAAGAGCCAAACACAAAAACATTCATGTAATATAATTCCATTCATATATAGCTCAAAACAAATCTATCATGTTAGAAGAAAAGATAGAGTTATCCTTGAGGAGTGATGCTAGAATAGAACTTCTGGAGCGCTAGTAATGTTCTCTTTATCCATATGCTGGCTACATGAGTATATTCTCTCTTTGAAAAGTAGAACATGTGGATACATGGAGGGTAACAACACACACTGGGGCCTGTGAAAGGGGGTTCAGTGGGGGACAGAGAGCATCAGGAAGAATAGCTAATGGATGCTGGGCTTAATACCTAGTTGATGGGCTGTTCTGTGCGCAAACCACCATAACACAAGTTTACCAATGTAACAAGCCTGCACATCCTGCACAGTTTATCAGCACACCACTGAATCTAAGCTATTCTTCAAACCTCTATTGAATTTTTTCTCCTTTGAGTAAAATTGTAATTTTGTTTATTTTGTTCATTCTCATTAATGTATTTCATTATTAAAATATTCCACAATTTACTTATCTATTCTGCTGTTGACAGACAGTTGGGCTACTTAAAATTTTTTGATATTTTGAACAGAGCTGTAGCAAATGCTTTTCTACATGTCTTTTGGTGGACAGATGTATGAATTTCTGTTGAGTATATAAGTTGAGTATATAAGTTCCAGGGTACACCCCGGAACTTAAAAGTTGAAAACAAGTCTGGGCACAATGGCTTATACCTGTAATCCCAGCACTTTGGGAGGCTAAGGCGGGCAGATCAAGCGGTCAGGAGATCGAGACCATTCTGGCTAAGATGGTGAAACGCTCTCTACCCAAAACACAAAAAATTAGCTGGGCATGGTGGTACGTGCCTGTAGTCCCAGCTATTGGGAGGCTGAGGCAGGAGTATCGCTTGAACCCAAGAGGTGGAGGTTGCAGTGAGCCGCTGAGATCGCAGCCACTGCACTCTAGCCTGGCAACAGAGTGAGACTCCGTCTCAAAAAAAAAAAAAAAGAAAGAAAATTGAAAAAGAAAAGTAATTGAATTGAACAATTATAGTTGGACACTTTTCTGTATGTATGTTTATATTTAAATTACAATTTTACTTAAAGGAGAAAACATTCAATAGAAGGTTTAAAGAATAGCTTAGATTCAGTGGTGTGCTGATAAACTGGCTTTCAGAAAAAAAAAAAAATTAAAGCCCTGATTTGTAGCATTCGCCAAACACTATAATGTAATTATTCTCCTCCTGTTTGAGGTTAGGTTATCAATGGTTTAACAATAAGCTCATGAAAATCCTGAATATTTTAACAATCAGATCTCACAGGTTGGAATGCGGCAGCTCCAATACACCAATGAGACAACACTGATGGAAAAATTAACTCTAGAAATGCTTTTTACGTTACAGTTAACTCACGTTCTTTAAGTTTAGATATGCCTTTTTCCTTATAGTTATCAAAAGAAAATTACTATATTATAAAAGTTTCAATTTATAAAAATGATATATAGCCTAATAAGATTGCTTCAAGGCCAGGCACGGGGGCTTACTCCTGTAATCCCAGCACTTTGGGAGGCTGAGGTGGGTAAATCACCTGATGTCAGGAGTTCGAGACCAGCTTGACCAACATGGTGAAACCCCATCTCTACTAAAAATACAAAAATTAGCTGGGGATGTAGGGGACGGTGGGGCACCTGTAATCCCAGGTACTTGGGAGGCTGAGGAAGAGAATTGCTTGAACCCGGGAGGCAGTGAGCCGAAATCGTGCCATTGCACTCTAGCCTGGATGACGAGAGAGACTGCATCCACCCACCTCCCGCCTAAAAAAAAAGATTGCTTCAAAATATATAAAGCAAAAATGGACAAAGCTACAAGGAAAAATGCATAAATTTATTATCATAATGGGATATTGTGGCATATATTTCCTAGCAATTGATGGAAAGTCAACAAAAATCAATAAATAACAGTTGAATAATACTAAAGTGAAAGTTTACTAATGGAGGCCAGGCACAGTGGTTCACGCCTGTAAACCCAGCACTTTGGAAGGCCAAAGTGGGAGGACTGTTTGAGGTCAGGAGTTTAAGACTAGGCTGGGCAGCAAAGCAAGACTCTGTCTCTAGGAAAAATTTAAAAGTTAGCTGGACATGGTCATGCACACCTGTATACCCAGCTACTTGAGAGGCTGAGGTGGGAGGATTGCCTAAGTCTAGGAATTTGAGGCTGCAGTGAGCCATGATTGTGCCACTTGACTCCAGCCTATAGACTATATTATTTGACCATAGCATAACAAAATAAAATAGTCCTAAAAAAGTTTGGAAACTTAAAAACACAATTGTATATAATACATAGGTCAAAGAAGAAATCATAAGGGAAGTTGGAAAACAATGAAAGTTGAACAATAACAAAAATAATACAAAACTTGAAGAAAGCAACTACAGGAGTACTTGGAAATGCATATCCTTGTAGGATTTAATAGAAAACAGGGAGACTTAAGATTAATGAAATAAGCATCCAAATTCAAAAGTCAGGAAAGCACAGGTTTTAAAGCAGTGGTAACAGGGATTGGATATACCCTCTTGCATAAAACAACTAATAATTGGATAAAACATCTGAAACAATGATTTTCAGACACTGGACATGAGGTAATAGAGGATGATGATCTCCAAAAGATAGGAACAAAGTGAGGCCTACAATTTGTCTCAGTTTAATGGCTAGAGAAACATTTCAGGCTGAATCACAGGCAAAGGCAACCCTGGTGGGGCCCCGCAGCCTTGTTGACTTGAAATGAATCTGAGAGTCTAAAGAGGCCAAAGAGGCCAGGTCTCACAGGACAAAGTATCAGAGAGGAAAGAGCCTCACAGAGAGACAGCTCCAGCTTCAACTGGCCTAATGCACTTATAATTGAAGTCTCAGAAAGAGGGGAGAGGGATTGGGAAAGAAAAATATTTTAAGAAATAACAGCCACTCCATGACTGGGTGCCGTGGCTCATGCCTGTAATCCCAGCAGTTTGGGAGGCGGAGGCGGGTGGATCATTTGAGGTTGAGAGATCGAGAACAGCCTGGCCAACATGGTGAAACCCCCCCTCTACTAAAAATACAAAAACTAGCCAGGTGTGGTGGCATGTCTGTAATCCCAGCTACTTGGGAGACTGAGGCAGGAGAATCTCTTGAACCAGGGAGGCGGAGGCTGCAGTAAGCCAGCATCATACCACTGCACTCCAGCCTGGGTGCCAGAGTGAGACTCCGTCTCAAAACATAGTAATACAAATAAAAAAGAAATAATAACCAATTAATAGAAACAAAGAGTAGAATGGTACCTGCTAGGGGTTGGGAGTGGGTAGGAAGTTATCGTTTAATGGATTTGGAGTTTCAGTTGAGAAGATCAAAAAAGTTTTGGAGACGGATGGTGGTGATGGCACACAACAATATAGGCATACCTAACGCCACTGAACTCAACACTTTAAAATGATTAAAATGGTAAATTCTATGCTTGTATTTTTTGTCACAATAAACAAATAATGGCCACAAAGTTTCCAAATTTGATGACAACTGTGAGCCCACAGATCCAAATCCCAAGTACAAGAAACATGCAGAAATGACACTAGGCCAAATAATCATAAAATTTTAAAAAATCAGTGATAAAGACAAATTCTTAAAGGCAGCCAGAGAAAAAAGATGCCCGATTTATAGGCAGTCTGATGGCAAACTTCTTGTCTGAAACAACGGCAACCAGCAGACAGCTAAGCAACACTTTTTAAGTCCTAGAAAAAACCCCTAGTAACAAGAATTCTGTAAACATAACAAACATCTTTTAAAAATAAAGGCAAAATAAACATACTTTAGTCATACAAAAGCCGTAAGAATTCATCACTAGAAGATCTTCCCAAAAGAAACCCATTTTACTTATTCATATATAAATAGACTAAAGTAAAAGGATTAAAAATTAATACCAGCTGACATTTACCAAATGAAAGCTGAAGTGGCTATATTAATATTAGACAAGGTAGATATCAGAGCAAACAATATTAGGATAAAGAGGGTCATTTTGTAATGAAAAACGTGGCAATTTATCAAGAAGACATGACAATTCTTACATGTTTTTGTATCTAATGATAAAACTTCAAAATATATGAAACATAACCAGATATGACTGCAAGGAGACATAGATTAATACACGAGTGCAATGTATTAGTTCTCTTTTGCTGCATAACGAATTACCACAAATTTAACACTGTAAAACAAAATCCATTTATTATCTCATAGTTCTGTAGGTTAGAAGTCTGGCATTGAATAACTGGGTTCTCGGCCTAGGGTCTCTTGAGGCCGAAAACAAAAAGAAAACCAATGAAAACTCTACACTTTCTTTGTCCCCCTGATTTTTAACTTTTTGTCATTTCTCTGTATGTATTATTGACTGTTCATGTCTTGAAAGGTTGTTGTAGTTATTATTTTTGATTTGTTCATTGTTTAGTCTTTCTACTTGAGTAGTTTACACACCACAATTACAGGGTTATGACATTCTGTGTTTTTCTGTGTACTTACTATTCCCAGTGAGTTTTGTATCTTCCGATATTTCTTATTGCCCATTAATGTCCTTTTCTTACAGGTTGAAGAATTCCCATTAGTATTTCTTGTAGGACAGGTCTGGTATTGATGAAATCTCCCAGCTTTTGTTTGTCTGGGAAAATGTTTATTTCTCCTTCATACTTGAAGGATGTTTTTGCCAGACAAACTATTCTAGGGTAGAATTTTTCCCTTCAGTACTTTAAATATGTCATCCACTCTCTCCTGGCCTGTGAAGTTTCCACTGAAGAGTCTGCTGCCAGATGTATTGAAGCCCCATTGTATGTTATTTGTTTCTTTTCTCTTGCTGCTTTTAGGATCTTTTCTTCATACTTGATCTTTGGTCGTCTTCTTTGGGTTAAACCTGCTTGTGTTCTATAACCTTCTGGTACTTGAATATTGATACTTTGTCTAGGTTTGGGAAGTTCTCTGATGTTATCTTTTTGAATAAATTTTCTACCCTTACCTCTTTTTCTACCTCTTCTTTAAGGCCAATAACTCTTTTGCAGCTGTTTTCTAGATCTTGTAGGCGTGCTTCCTTCTTTTTCATTCTTATTTATTTTGCCTCTTCTGATTGTATTTTTAAACAGCCTGTCTTCAAGCTCGCTGTTGCTTCTGCTTGATCAATTCTGCTTTTGAGAGACTGATGCATTCTTCAGTATGTCAATTGCATTTCTCAACTCCAGAATTTCTGCTTGATTCTTTTTAATTATTTCAATCTCTCTGTTAAATTTCTTTGATAGAATTCTGAATATCTTCTCTTTGTTATTTTGAATTTTTTTGAGGTTCCTCAACACAGCTATTTTCAGTTCTCTTTCTGAAAGGTCACATATCTCTGTCTCTCCAGGATTGGCCCCTGGTGCTTTATTTAGTTTATTTGGTGAGATCATGTTTTCCTGGATGGTCTTGATGCTTGTGGATGTTTGTTGGTGTCTGGGCATTGAAGAGTTAGGTATTTATTGTAGATTTCACAATCTGGGCTTGTTTGTGCCCATTCTTCGTGGGAAGACTCTCCATATATTCCAAAGGACTTGGCCTCCAAGCCCAGTAATGCTGTGGTTCTTGCAGATTCATAGTGGTACCGCTTGGTGGTCTTGAATAAGATACAGAGAATTCTCTGGATTATTTAATGTTCTCTTCCCTTACTTTCTTCCAAACAAATAGAGTGTCTTGAGTAATACCCCATACGCACAGGTAACCAAATAAAAAATGGACAAATGGAATCACATCAAGTTAAAAAGCTTTTGCACAGCAAAGGAAACAATTAACTAAGTGAAGAGACAACCCACAGAAGGGGAGAAAATATTTGCAAACTTTGCACCTGACAAGTGATTAATAACCAGAATATATAAGGAGCCCAAACAACTCTATAGGAAAATAATCCAATTAAAATAGGCAAAAGCTCTAAATAGACATTTCTAAAAAGAAGACATACGAATGGCAAACAAGTATATGAAAAGGTGCTCAACATCATTGATTACCAGAAAAACAAAAATCAAAATTATAATGAGATATCATTTTACCCGAGTTAAAATGGTTTTTATCCAATAGACAGGCAATACCAAATGCTGGCAAGGATATGGAAAAAAGGGAACCCTTATACACTGTTGGTGGGAATGTAGATTAATACAATCACTATGGAAAACAGTTTGGAGCTTCCTCAGAAAACTAAAAATAGAGCTACCATATGATCCAGCAATCCCTCTGCTTGGCATATACCCAAAAATCAGACTATCAAAAGGATATCTGCATGCCCATGTTTGTGGCAACACTGCTCAGAATAGCCAAGATTTGTCAGCAATCTAAGTGTCCATCAACAGATGAATGAATCAAGAAAATGTGGCACATATACACGATGGAGTACTATTCAAACGTAAAAAAGAATGAGATCCTGACACTTGCAACAACGTGGCTGAAGCTGGAGATCATCACAGTAAGCGGAATAAGCCAGGCACAGACAGACAAACCTTTGCATGTTCTCAGTTATTTGTGGAAGCTAAAATTAAACAATTCCAGTTAATTCATTAATTCAATTAAAACAACTGAATTCATGGAGATAGCGAGTAGAAGGGTGGCTACCAGCGGCTGGGAAAGGGAGTAGGGGTCGGGGCGATTGAGGGGGAAATGTGGATGGCTAATGGGTAGAAAAATATAGTTAGATAGAATGAATAAAATGTAGTATTTGATAGCACAGCAGGGTGACTACAGTAGATTGTTTATAACACGAAGAAAGAATAAATGCTTGAGGCAATGGATAACCTATTTACTCTGACGTGATTATTACACATTGCCTGCTTATATCAAAATATCTCTTGTACCCTGTAAATATATACTCATACTATGTACCCACAAAAGTTAAAAATTTAAAAAATCAAAAGGAAAAAATGGAAAGATAATTTAAAGACATGCCAGTTAAGTCACTAGTTAAATGTATATCAGTCTGTTTGTATTACTATAAAGGGATACCTGAGGTTGGGAAATTTATAAAGAAAAGAGGTTTGTCTGGCTCATAGTGTCGCAGGTGGTACAAGAATCACGGCACCAGCATCCGTATCTGATGAGGGCTTCAGGAAGCTCCCACTTATGGCGAAAGGCAGAGGGGGAAGCTACAGAAATCACATGGCCAGAGAGGAAGCAAGTAGGGAAGGAAGATGCCAGACTCTTTTAAACAACCAGCTCTCATGGGAACTCACTCGCTCACTACCACAAGAGTGGCACCAAGGCATTCATAAGCGATCTGCCCTCATGACCCAAACACTTCCCACCACATCCCACCTCCAGCATTAGGGATAAAATTTCAATATCAGATTCAGAGGTGTCAAATATCCAAACTATAGCAATGTAGTTTTGAAATCTAGCTGGGCAAACTTTAGCTGAAGTTCCTGGATTGGGCTTCCTTGGATGGGAGTAATCACCTACATCTCTGCCACGCAGGCTCTCGGCTCCTGCTGATGCGCTCTGGCTTTCACCCTCTGCGTCATTATTTTCCAGCTGAGCACTTTCATCAGACTGCTTTCTGTCTGTAGAATTTATGAGATCTGATATTCTTCTTTCATTTTGTACGCAATCTGTCCCCTTTGGTCCAAGCTGGAAGTTTTCTGCTGGTATGAAATTCTCAAGAACCATATGGGTCTTGAGTTGATTTACTCCATTCAAAGAACCAAACCCACCGATCTTTTTGATATAATCTTTTTTTTTTTTTTTTTTTTTTTTAGACAAGGTCTTGCTCTGTCACCAAGGTTAGTGTGCAGTGGCATGGCCATAGCTCACAGCAGCCTTGATCTGCAGGCTCAAGTAATCCTCAGTTTTCCAGGCAGCTGGGACCACAGACATGCACTACCATGCCCAGCTTTTTATTTATTTCATTTTAATTTTTAATTTTTTTTTGGTAGCGATGAAGCCTCCCTATATTGGCCAGACTGGTCTTGAACTACTGGGCTCAAGTGATCCTTCCATCTTGGCATCTGAAATTGGTGGGATTACAGGCGTGAACCACTGCGCCCAGCTAACCCTTTTTCTATATTTTGTTTCTACTATGATGGCTGAGAGGCAATGCTCGTAGGCGTTCTAAAAGACTTCCAGTTTGATTGAGAAGAACTGTGAGGCACACTGCTAGTCTCTTGTGAATAAATATTTTGCCATTTTGACCACTCCAAGGTTCCAGCAAAGGGTTGTAAATTCACATTTTTGGCATTTATTTCTCTATGCCATGTTTTCAGGAGACACTTCTAAATTTTAGCATCTTTTGCAATCTGGATAGGCACCAGAATTGTCTAAATCAAGTCCTGTTTTCTTTTTGTTTAACAATTCTTCTCTAGCCAGGTGCAGTGGCTCACACCTGTAATCCCAGCTCTTTGATCCACTGAGATGGGTGGATCACCTGGTACCAGGGGTGCGAGACCAGCTTGGCCACCATGGCAAAACCCTGTTTCTACTAAAAACAGATTTTTTAAAAAATAGCTGGGCATCGTAGCACATGCCTGTAGTCCCAGCTACTTTGGGAGGCTGAGGCAGGAGAATTGCTTGAATCCTGGAGGTGGAGGTTGCAGTAAGCCGAGATCATACCACTGCACTCCAGCCTGGGTGACAGCAAGACTCTGTCTCAAAAAAAAAAAAAAAAAAAGTTCTTCTCCAATCCTGTTGTTTCACATTTTACTATAAGCAGCAAGAAGAAATCAGAAAACACCTTCAACACTTTGCTTGGAAATTACCTCAGGTAAATATTTAGGTTTATTACTTAGGAGATCTGCACTCCAACATAACTGTAGGACATAATTTTGCTAAAAATTCTGCTAACACATAACAAGAATCTTCCTTCCTCCTGTTTCAATAATATATTCCTCACTTTTTTTTCTAAATTCTCACTAGAAGCATTCTTAATGTCCAGATTTCTATTAATATTTTGTTCATGGTGATGGAGGCTTTCTCTAAAGCAGTTTAGGATTTCTCTATAATCTTCCTCATATTGTTCTGAGTTCCCAACAGTGACATTTTTAACTTGAATATTTCTATTAACAGTCTTCTTCTATTCAACGCAGTCTAGGCTTTTACTACCATGCTTCTCAGAATTTTTACAGCCTCCACCCACTGTCTGATTTTAAAACCACTTCCACATTTTTAGACATTTGTTGTGTCAGCACGTACTTCCAGGTACCAAAATCTATACTCGTCTTTTTAACTGTTATGTAACAAAATAACCAGAAAATTAGTGGCTTAAAACAACACTCATTTATTATTTCACAGTTACGTAGGTCAAAGGTCCAAAATGGCCAATAGGTCTGTGTTTCTTCTGGAGGCTCTAGAGGCCGTTTGTTTCCTTTTCCAGCTTCCAGAGGCTGCCTGTATTTATTAGCTCTTGGCCCTGAATCTATTAAAATATCATATGACTTTCTAATTGTTTTCTACTAAGACGGCTTATTATACTTTTTATGTATGGCTGGATTTGATTTGCTAAAATATGGTTAAGAATTATTGCAATGATGTCTGTAGTTTTCTTTTGTTCTTTATTTTTTTGAGACAGAGTCTTGCTCTGTCTCCCAGGCTGGAGTGCAGTGGTGCAATCTTGGCTCACTGCAACCTCTGCCTCCCGGGTTCAAGTGATTCTCCTGCCTCAGTCTCCCAAGTAGCTAAGACTACAGGTGTGCGCCACCATACTAAGCTAATTTTTGTATTTTTAGTAGAGATGAGGTTTCACTATGTTGGCCAGGCTAGTCTCTAACTCCTGACCTCGTGATCCACCTGCCTCGGCCTCCCAAAGTGCTGGGATTACAGGAATGAGCCACTGTGCCCAGCTAGTTTTCTTTCTTTTAATTTTTTTTTTTTTCTATCTGTGTACTACTGGTCTCATAAACGTAGTTGGTGTGTCCTCTTCTTTAACATGTTCTGCAAAGATTAAAGAAGATCCTAACCTCTTATCTCTCAGTGTCCTTGAGGCTCTGTCAATTAGGAAATAAAGGTGAAGGCAGAGCTTTCCGCAGCCTGACTGAGTGGTGAAGGCATACCCCAATATGCATCTAGAGCTCAAGGCGAAGACTGGGAGACTGATTAGTTCTAGGTGTTTAAGAAAATCTGTTAGTTATTAGCTGACAACTAGGCTAACTAAGCAAAAAATCAGTGGCCATGCATGAAGATGAATATACACTTTACAGAGTTAGTTCAGACAAGTCACTAAACAAACAGCAACACCACCAAACCACGGGGAGGGAGAAGAATCTGGGTTCCAGAGTCACCATATTACATTATTTTAAATGTCCTGTTTTTGACAAAAAGTTATGAGACAATAAAAAAAGAAAGTATGGTCCCTAGAGTGGGAAAAAAACCAAACAATATAAACCCAAGGAAGCCATGACATTGGACTTACTAGACAAAGACTTTAAATCAGTGAACTGAAGGCAGCCATGTGTAAAAACCTAAAGGAAAATATGAAAATTCTGGTTCTTTAAATAGATATTATAAATAAACTGATAGAAATTTTTTTAAAAAGAACTAAATAGAAACTCTTCCACTGAAAAGTAAAATAACTAAAATCATAAACTCACTAGACAGTCTCAACAGAAGATTTGAGCAGGAAGAATAAAGAAACAGAACATTTGGAAACTGGTAAATTGTTTATTCAGTATTTTTAACTGAAAAAAAAATGAAGGAAAAAGTGAACAGAGCCTCAGAGACCCATGGGACAACATACACATAACAAGAGTCTCAGAATTAAAAGAGAAAGAAAAGGAGGCAAAAGAGCTTTAAAAACATAATGGCCAAAAACTTCTCATTTGATGAAAATTATTAATCTATCCATCCAAGAATCCTAATGAACTCCAAGTAGGATAAAATCAAATCAGTCCACATTGAGACACATCATATGTAAATTTTTGAGAACTAAAGACAAAGAAAGAATCTTTAAAGCATCAGGAGAGAAGTGATTCATCATATATAAATAATCTCAATAAGATTAACAGTTGATTCTTATGAAAGAAACTATGGAGGCCAGAATGCAGTGGTATGACATTAAAATACTGAAAGAAAAATACTGCTAACCAAGAATTCTGCATCTGGCAAAACCATCCTTCAGGCCAGGTGCAGTTGCTTGTGCCTGTAAATTCAGCATTTTGGGAGGCTGAGGTGGGCAGATCACTTGAGATCAGGAGTTCGAGACCAGCCTGACCAACATGGTGAAACCCCATCTCTACTAAAAATACAAAAATTAGCTGGGCTTGGTGGCATATGCCTGTAATCCCAGCTTCTCAGGTGGCTGAGACATGAGAATCACTCCAGAAGAAATTACATAGGTAAATATAAAAGACAGTATATATGTATTTATTGGTTGTAACTTTTATACAACGGCCTTCTTAAAATGATAACTGTATAAAATAACAATTCTAAATATGTGTTAATGGGCATACCACATATAAATACATAATTGTATGATAATAACACACAAAGGAAGGGGGAGAAATGAAGCTATTTTGGAACAGTCTTTGTATGCTTTTGTAGTTATGTTGCTACTCATCCAAACTAGATTTTTCCAAATTAAAATGTTAATTGCATTTCCTAGGACTACAACTAGGAATATAAGTCAAAAATATGTAATAAAAAGAAATGACAAGGGAATTAAAACAGTGTATTAGAAAATATCTCTTTAGGCTGGGTGCAGTGGCTCACACCTATTATGCCAGCACTTTGGGAGGTGGGCGGATCACGAGGTCAAGAGATTGAGACCAACCTGGCCAACATGACAAAATCCTGTCTCTATTAAAAATACAAAAATTAGCTGGGTGTGGTGGTGCACACCTGTAGTCTCAGCTACTGGGGAGGCTAAGGCAGGAGAATCACTTGAACCCGGGAGGTGGAGGTTGTAGTAAGCCGAGATTGCACCACTACATTCCACCCTGGCAACAGAGCAAGACTCTGTCAAAAAAAAAAAAAAAAATCTCTATTTAAAAGAAGGAAGTAATGGATGAATAGGGGAACAAAAAGACATATGACATGTCAAAAACAAATAGCATTAGAAATTTTATTCATGCAGAAATCTACACATGAACATTTGTAGAAGTTTTATTCATAATTGCTTAAACTTAGAACAAACTATACGGTCTTTCAGCAAGTGAATAGATAAGCAAATCATGGTACATTCATACAATAGAATATTATTTAGTGCTAAAAAGAAATGAACTCTTGAGCTATGATCACATACTTTACCTTTACCCCCATTCTTCGAGAACTCCACTCATGCATGTATTAGACCACTTAAAGCTGTCCCACAGCTCACTGATGCTCTGCTCACTTTTCTCATTTAAAAAAAAATCTCTATGTTTTAGCTGGGTGTGGTGGCTCATGCCTATAATCCCAGCACTTTAGGAGGCCAAAGCAGAAAGATCACTTGAGTCCAGGAGTTCAAGACCAGCTTCAGCAATATAGTGAGACCCTATCTTTACAGAAAATAAAAAATTAACTGGGCATGGTGGCACACACCTGTAGTCTCAACTACTTGGGAGGCTAAGGCAGGAGGATTGCTTGAATGGTGGGTCGAGGCTGCAGTGAGTTGTGATTGTGCCACTGCACTCCAGCTTGGGTAACAGAGTGAGACCCTGCCCCCAACTCCCCAAAAAAAGAAAAGAAAAAGAAAGTCTGTGTTTTATTTATATTATTTTTACTACTGTGCCCTCAAGTTCACTGAACTTTCGCAATAGCTAATTTTGTACTAATTCCATCCACTATATTTTCCATATCAGATACTATATTTTTTATTCCTAACAGTTTAAGATCTTATTAATATTTTCCATAATATTTCTTAAAATACTTACATTTTCTTCTTTCCTTGAATTCGTGGAGTATGTTTATAATAGTCGCTATAATGTCTGTGTCTCCTAGTGATATCATTTGCATCACTTCTGAGCCATTTTCCATTGATTGATTTTTCTCCCTATTATGGTTTGTATTTTTCTGCTTCTTTGCATGCTTTGTACTTTTCAATTAGATATTGTAATTTGTTTACCTTGTTGGTTGCTAATGTTTTTTGTATTCCTTAACTATCCGTGAGCTTTGTATGGGATGTAGTAAAGTTGTAAATATTTTGATCCTTTTGAGGCTTACTTTCAAGTTGGTTCTGTTATGAAGGATCAAAACAACCTTTAGGGAGAATTTTTCACTGCTATTGAGGCAATACACTTCTGAGCGCTCTACCCAATGCCTTGTATATTATTAGGTTTTTCCACTCTAGCTGGTGGGAACATTAACTCTTCCTGACTCTCTTTGTTCCAAGAGTAGTTCTGCCCACTCCTTTCCAGTAGTTCTTTCCCTATAGTTTCCTTACACACCTACACTAACCAAGACTAACACGAACAGTTGAGGAAAACCTGCAGATATCAGGTGTTGTCTGTGCAGCTTGCCCTTTTATTTGCAGTACTAGTATTTTATTGTGTGCTTTCGTCATCTTGATGTCCTCAAATTCTCAACTCTGCCTCCTTATCTTAGTGAGAAGAGCATGGTCTGAGTTGCTTCTCCCTACAGTACATCCTTTTAATTTTTTTCCAGGCAGTACACTAAGTATATTAGTCCATTAGCACACTGCTATAACAGAATACCCGAGACTGGGTAATTTATAAAGAAACAAGGTTTAATGGGCTCACTGTTCCACAGGCTGTACAGGAAGTACGGGTGTGGAGGCCTCAGGAAACTTTCAATCATGGCAGATGGTGAAGGAGAAGCAGGCACGTCTTACATGGCGGGAATGGGAGGAAGGGAGAGAGGGAGAAGTGTTACACACTTTAATAGCCAGATGGCATGATAACTCTATCACGAGACTGCACCAAAGGGGAAAATCCACCCCCGTAATCCAATCACCTCCCACCAAGCCATCTTAATTCTAACATTGGGGATTACAATTTGACATGAAATTAGGGTAGAAACACAAATCCAAACCATATCACTAAGCAATGCTAAGGTTCGCCTAATTTGATTCCCTTCACTAAGAGATGCTTGTTCTCTGCTGCCTTGTGTCTAAAACTATATTTTGTGGGTTTTTGTTGTTGTTGTTGTTGAAGGTAGGTGGGTGTAATGGTTAATTGTATGTATCTACCTGAAGGATGTTTTTGGAGGAGATTAACATTTAAATCAGTGAACTTGGATGGGCATCATCCAATCAGTTAAAGGCCTGAATATCACAAAAAGACTAGTCTACCCGAGCAAAAGAAAAAATTTCCAGCCAGCTGCTTTGGACATTATCTGCATCACTGGCTTCCCTGGGTCTCTAGGTTGCCAGCCTTCAGACTAGAATCACACCACCAGCTCTCCTGAGTCTTAAGCCTGCCAGCCTATATTATGGATTTTGGATTTCTGTCTTCATAATTGTGTGAGCCAATTCCTTATAATAAATCTCTATAGATATATAGTTCCTGGGCTGGGCACAGTGGCTCACGCCTGTAATCCTAGCACTTTGGGAGGCCGAGGCAGGCAGATCACCTGAGGTCAGGTGTTTGAGACCAGCCTGGCCAACATGGCGAAACCCCATCTGTACTGAAAATACAAAAATTAGCCAGACTTGGTGGCATGCGCCTGAAATCCCAGCTACTTGGGAGGCTGAGGCTGGAAAATTGCTTGAACCCAGGAGGTGGAGGTTGCAGTGAGCCAAGATCCCACCACTGCACTCCAGCCTGAATGACAGAGTGAGACTCTGTCTCAAAAAAAAAAAAATATATATATATATATATATAATGTATATATATATGTGTCCTATATAGATATTAACATAATAGGTATATAGATATACAGATCCTGTTGGTTCTGTTCCTTCCTTCCTTCCTTCCTTCCTTCCTTTCTTTCTTTCTTTCTTTCTTTCTTTCTTTCTTTCTTTCTTTCTTTCTTTCTTTCTTTCTTTCTTTCTTTCTTTCTTTCTTTCTCTCTTTCTCTCTTTCTCTCTTTCTTTCTCTTTCTCTCTTTCTCTCTTTCTTTTTTTTGACAGAGTTTCCCTCTCTTACCCAGGCTGGAGTGCAGTGGTGCCATCTCAGCTCACTACAACCTCTGCCTCCAGTGTTCAAGTGATTCTCCTACCTCAGCCTCCTGAGTAGCTGGGACTACAGGTGCCCACTACCATGCCCAGATAATTTTTGTATTTTGAGTAGAGATGGGATTTCACCATGTTGGCCAGGTTGGTCTCAAACTCCTGACCTTAAGTGATCTATGTGCCTTGACCTTCCAAAGTGCTGGGATTACAGACCTGAGCCACCATGCCCGGCCAGGTTCTGTTTCTTTGGAGAACCCTGACTAATGAAGAAGACAAAACTGTTCCATGTTATTCCTCCATGACTGGAAACAAGTTCGTGATGCATTTGAAAGCTAAAGCAATTAAGATGGTTTGGCAGGCTGGGCGCATTGGTTCACACCTATAATCCCAGCACTTTGGGAGGCTAGTGGATCACCTGAGGTCAGGAGTTTGAGACCAGCCTGGCCAACATGGTGAAATCCCATCTCTACTAAAAAGTAAAAAAAAAAATTTAGCCGGGTCTAGTGGCACACACCTGTAGTCCCAGATACTTGGGAGGCTGAGGCAGGAGAATCACTTGAACCCAGGAGGTAGAGGTTGCCACAAGCAGAGGTCACGCCACTGCACTCCAGCCTAGGTGACAGAGCAAGACTCCTAAAAAAAAAAAGAGATAGTTTGGTATTTACGCATTGCAAAAAAATAAAAAATTAAAAAATTTAAAAAAAGAGATAATGGACTAACATAGCCCTAAAACAGATCCATAAGTCTAAGGATACTTTACACATATCTAGGGTGCCATTATAGATTACTGGGGAAAGGATGGTCACTCAATTATTGCTGAAGGAATATTTTATTTGTATAAAAAATAAAAAAGTGTTACATGATAACCAAAAATCCATTTTACAAGAATTAAGGACTTTAATTAAATCTTTTAGAAATTAATAATGTTGAAGACTTTCATAACCTCTGCCTAAAAATTCATCTCAAACCAGGCCCCAAAAGTACAAATCATAAAATTACTATATTTTTAAAAAGTTAAAATCAACCCCCAAATTCATAAGATATATATGCAATATACATACCAGTCAAAGATTAATATTCTGAAAATATTTAGCTATTAACATCAACAAGATAAAGAACTTTTTTTTTTTTAAGAGACAAGGTATTGGCTGGGTGCAGTGGCTCATGCCTGTAATCCCAGCACTCTGGGACGCCAAGGTGGGTGGATCATGAAGTCAGGAGTTCGAGACCAGCCTGACCAATATGGTGAAATGCTGTCTCTACTGAAAATACAAAAATTAGCTGGGTGTGGTGGTGCATACCTGTAATCCCAGCTACTCAGGAGGCTGAGGCAGGAGAATCGCTTGAACCTGGGAGGAAGAGGTTGCAGTGAGCCGAGATTGCGCCACTGCACTCCAGCCTGGGTAATAGAGGAAGACTCTGTCTCAAAAAAAAAAAAAAAAAAAAAAAAAAGAGACAAGGTCTCGACATCTTGCCCAGGCTTGTCTTGAACTCCTGGGCTCAAGCAATCCTCCTGCCTCAGCCTCCCAAAGTGCTAGAATTACAGGCATTAGCCACCATGCCCATCCCCTAAATTAAAAAAAAAATAAGTAAGATACTTTAACAGACACTTGCCAGAAGAGAACACCTAACTGGCCAGTGGAAAAATCAAAATATGTTCGGCCTCATTAGTAATTAGGGAAATTCAAATGGAAACACTGTGGGATATAATTTTATACCCATGAGACTGAAAATAATTTAAAAAGACTGACAAGAAGGATTGAGAGAGTCAGAGATAGAAAGAGAATTCTAAGAACAGCAAGAGAAAAGCATCAAGTCACATACAAAGGAATCTCTATTAGACTAACAGCAGATTTCTCAGCAGAAACTTTATAGGCCAAGAGAAAATGAGATGATACATTCAAAGTACTGAAAAAAAATTGCCATCCAAGAATGCTATACCCAGCAAACCTATTCTTCAGAAATGAGGGCAACATAAAGTTTTTCCCAAAGCAGCAAAAACTGAGAAAATTCATCAATACTAGATCAGCCTTACATAAAATGCTCCAGGGAGTATGGCATCTAGAAGAGAAAAGACAATAATTGCCCTCATAAAAACATGCAAAAGTACAAAATTCACTGGTAAAGCAAATACAGAAAGGAGAAAGAGAAAAGAATCAAACTTTGTCACTACAGAAAACCATCAAACTGCAATGATGAACAATAAGAAAGAAATAAAGGATGTACAAAACAACCAGAAAATAATTAACAATATGACATGAGTAAGACCTCACATATCAATAATAACCTTAAATGTATATAAATTAAATTCCTCACTTAAAATATATAGTTGGCTAACTGGATTTAAAAAAGAAAAATGACCCAGGTATACGCCACCTACAAGAAACTCATTTCACCTATAAAGACACATATAGACTGAAGTGAAATAATGAAAAAAAATTATTCCATACAAACAGAAAACAGAAGTGAGCAGGAATTGCTATGTACTTATATCAGATTAAACAGACTTTAAGTCAAAAGGTGCAAAAAGAGACAAGGTTATTATATAACGATAAAGGGTTGAATTTAGCAAGAGTATGTAACAATTGCACATGTATCTGCACCCAACACTAGAGCACCCAGGTATGTAAAACAAATGTTAATAAATCTAAAGGGAGAAATGGACTTCAATACAATAATAGTTGGGGATTCAACACCTATTGTTAATATTGGACAAATAATCTAGACAGAATATCTACAAAGAAGCATCACATTTAAACTGCACTTTAGATCAAATGAACCTAACAGATATTTACAGAACATTTTTATCCAATAGCTGTAGAATACACATTTTTCTCATCAGCACATGGAATGTTCTCCAGGATCAACCACATATTAAGCCACAAAACAAGTTTCAAGAAATTTAAAAGAATTGAAATAATATCAAGTATCATTTCTGACTACAATGAAATAAGACTGAAAATTAATAACAAGAGGAACTTTCTTTTTTTTTTTTTTTTTTTTTTTGAGATGGAGTCTGGCTCTGTCGCCCAGGCTGGAGTGCAGTGGCCGGATCTCAGCTCACTGCAAACTCCGCCTCCCGGGTTTACGCCATTCTCCTGCCTCAGCCTCCAGAGTAGCTGGGACTACAGGCGCCCGCCACCTCGCCTGGCTAGTTTTTTGTACTTTTTAGTAGAGACGGGGTTTCACCGTGTTAGCCAGGATGGTCTCGATCTCCTGACCTCGTGATCTGCCCGTCTCGGTCTCCCAAAGTGCTGGGATTACAGGCTTGAGCCACCGTGCCTGGCCAAGAGGAACTTTCAAAATTGTACAAATACTTGGAAATTAAACAACCCTGCTCCCCACCCCCGCCTTTTTTTTTTTTTTGAGATAGGGTTTCACTCTATCACCTAGGCTGGAGTGCAGTGGCATGATCACAACTCACTGCAGCCTTGATCTCCTGGGTTCAGGTGATTCTCCCACCTCAACCTCCCAAGTAGTTAGGACTACAAGTGCACACCGCCACACCCAACTAATTTCTTGTAGTTTTTGTAGAGATGGATTTTTGCCATGTTGCCCTGGTTGGTCTCAAACTCCTGGGCTCAAGCAGTCCACCCACCTGAGTCTCCCAAAGTGCTAGAATTACAAGCATGAACCATATCACCTGGCCAATACCACATTTTCGAATGACCAATAAGTCAATGAAGAAATTTTTAAAAATTTCTTGAAATAAATGAAAAGAGAAGCACAACATACCAAAACATGGGATACAGCAAAAGAAGTGCTAAGAGGGAAGTTTATAGCAATAAACACCTACATGAAAAAATTGGAAAGATTTCAGATAAAAAAATAACAATGCATCTCAAGGAACTAGAAAAGCAGGAATGAACTAAACCAAAATTAATAGAGGAAGAGAAAGGATAAAGATAAAGCAGAAATAAACGAATTTGAGACTAAAAAAATTACAAAAGATTAACAAAAGTTTGGTTTGTTTTTAAAAGATAAGCAAAACTGACAAGCATTAGCTAGATTAAGAGAACAGTGAAAAGACCAAGTAAATAAAATAAAAAATGAAAAGGAAGAAATTAAAACTGATACCTCAGAAACAAAAAGGACCATTAAACACTACTATGAACACTATGTGCCAACAAATTGGAAAACCTAGCAGATATGGATAAATTTCTGGATGCACATATCCTATCAAGATGGGTCCAGGAAGAAATAGAAAACCTAAACAAACCAATAATGAATAATGAGATCGAATCAGTAATAAAAAAATCTCTCATCTAAGAAAATCCCAGCTCCTAAAATGGCTTCACTGCTGAGTTCTATCAAACATTTAAAGAACAAATTGTCAACATCTTCCAGAAAATTAAAGAGGAGGGAATTCTTCATTCATCTGATGGGGCCGGCATTACCCTGATACCAAAACTGACAAAGACACAACAAAAAGGAAAACGGTAGGCCAATACCCCCATTGAACAGAAATGCAAAAATCCCCACGAAAATACTAGCAAACCACATCCATTAGCACATTAAAAAGATCATTCACATGGTCAAGTGGAATGAATGCAAAGATAATTCAACATATGCAAAATAAACATGATACATCACATCAATAGAATGAAGTACCAAAAACCATATGATCATTTCAATAGATGCTGAAAAAATATTTGACAAAATTCAAAATCCCTTCATAATAAAACCTCTCAAGAAACTGGGCATAGAAGAGTATACCTCAACACAATAAAGGCCATATCTGATGAACTCACAGCTAAATTATACTGATTGGGTTCCTTTAAGAACTGAAATAAGACAAGGATGCCCACTCTCCCCACTCTTATTGAACATAATACTGGAAGTCCAAGCAGGGCAATCAGGCAAGAAAAGAAATAAGGGGCATCCAGGCTGGTCATGGTGGCTCATGCCTGTAAACTCCGCACTTTGGAGGCCGAGGGAGGTGGATCGCTTGAGCTCAGGAGTTCAAGACCAGGCTGGGCAACATGGTGAAACCCATCTCTACTTAAAATAAGAAAACTAACTTGGCTTGACAGCACATGCTTGTAGTTCCAACTACTTGGGAAGCTGAGGTGAGAGGATTGCTTGAGCCTGGGAGGTTGAGCTACAGTGAACTGTGATCATGCCACTGCACTCCAGCCTGGGTGAAAAAGTGAGACCCTGTCTCAAAAAAAAAAAAAAAAAAAAAAAAAAAAAAAAAAAAACAGAAAAAAAAGATGGGCATCCAAACTGGACAAAAGGAAATCAAATAGATCTTGTTTGCAGACATGATGTTATATTTAGAAAAACACTAAATGCTCAACCAAAAAACCCTTAGAACCAACTGACGATAAACAAATTAAGTAAAGTTGCAGGATATGAAATTAACATATGAAAATTTATGGCCTTTCTATACAACAACAACAAACTAGCAGAAACAGAAATCTTGAAAGCAATCCCATTTTCAATAGCCATGAAAAATTACCTAGGAAGAAATTTAATCAAGGAAATGAAAGATCTCTACAAGCCAGTCTATAAAACACTGGTGAAATAAATTGAAGAGATTACAATAGTGGAAAGACATTCCATGTTCATGGATTGGAACAATTAATACTGTAAAAATGACCATATTACCAAAAGTCAATGCAATCCCTATTAAAATACCAAAAGCATTCTTTACAAAAATAGAAACAATTTTAAAAATTTGTATGGAACCACAAAAGCTCCAAAAAACCAAAGAAATTCTGAGCAAAAAACCAAAGCTGGAGGCATCACACTACCCTATTCCAAAATATACTACAAAGCTGTAACAACCAAAACAGCATGGTTGGTACTGGCATAAAAACAGACACATAGACCAATGGAACAGAATAGAGAACCCCAAAATTAATCCACATATCTACAGCCAATTTATTTTTGACAACAGCATCAAGAACACTCATTGGTGAAAGATCAGTGTCTTCAATAAGTGGTGCTGGGAAAATTGGATATCCATATACAGAAGAGTAAAACTAGACTCCCAACTCTAACCCTATACAAAAATCAAAATGTATCTATACTCAAAATGTATCAAAGACCTAAATGTAAGACTTGAAACTACAAAACTCCCAGACAAAAACAGAAGAAATGCTCCAGGACGTCATTCTGGGTAAAGATTTTATGGAGAAGACTTCAAAAGCACAAGCAACAAAAGCAATAATAGACAAATGACACTACATGGAACTAAAAATTTTCTGCATGGCAAAATAAAAACAATCAACAGAGTGAAAAAACAACCCATATAATGGGAGGAAATATTTGCAAACTATTCATTTGACAAGGGATTAATGTCCAGAATATTCAAGGAACTGAAATAACTCAATTGCAGAAAAACAAATAACCTGATTTACAAATGGGCAAATGAGGTGAATAGATAACTTTCAAAACAAGACATAAAAATGGGCAACAGATACATGAGAAAGTACTCCAAATCATCAGGGAAATTCAAATCAAAACCACAATGAGACATGTCATCCCAGTTAGAATGGCTACTATAAAAAAGGCAAATATAACAGATGCTGGTGAGGATATAGAGAAAGGAGAACTCTTACACACTGTTGGTGGAAATGTAAATTAGTACAGCCATTATGGAAAACAGTATGGAGATTTTTCAAAAAACTAAAAATAAAACTACAATATGTTCCAGCAATTGCACAGCTGGCTATATATTTAAAAGAAAGGATATCAGTATGTTGGAAAGATATTTGCACACCCATATACGTTGCAGCACTATTTACAATAGCCAAGATATGGAATCAACCTAATGAATGAATAAAGAAAATGTGGTAGATAGACACAATGAAATATTATTCAACCATAAAAAAGAATGAAATCCTGTCATTTGCAGCAATACAGAACTGGAGGTCAATAAGTTAAGTAAAATAAGCCAGGCATAGAAGGGTAATGAATTAGCATATTCACACTTATATGTGGGAGCTAAAGAAGCTGATCTTATGGACGTAGGAGGTACAATGATGGTTACCAGAAGCTCAAAAGGAGGAATGAAGAGAGGGTGGTTAACGGATATTGAAATGGGAGATCACCCTTATTCTGCTTGCAGGGCGTGTGACAGGGTTGTGGCTCACTTCTTTGGTGTCCCGCTGCTCAAATCCCTGGGAAGGGCAATGCAGACGGCGCGGGTGCAGAGGTCGCAGGGAGCTCCTTTGGACTCTGACCCCACGGCAGTGTCTGGGGTGAGGGTTTACGATTCCCGAAGCCCAAGTGGGCCTGTGTTACAGTGTGCTCCTTCAGCTTTGCTGTCTACAGACTACAGGTTAATCGGCTCAATTAGACCCTCTGCCTTATCACAAGGGCAGACGGCTTTCTCTATTCTGAGTTCTTGCCCAGTGTACCAAGAAAATTGGATCTTGGAGGATGAGTGCAAGGTTTTACTTATTGATTGATTGATTGATTGAGACGGAGTCTCGCTCTCTCACCCAGGTGGGAGTGCAGTGGTGCGATCTCAGCTCACTGCAAGTTCCGCCTCCCGGGTTCACGCCATTCTCCTGCCTCAGCCTCCTGAGTAACTGGGACTACAGGCGCCCACCACCACGTCTGGCTAGTTTTTTGTATTTTTAGTGGAGACGGGGTTTCACTGTTTTCCCCAGGTCGGTCTCGAACTCCTGAGCTCAGGCAATCCACCCGCCTCGGCCTCCCAAAGTGCTGGGATTACAGGCATGAGCCACCGCGTCCGGCCGCAAGGTTTGATTGACTGGTGGAGGTGGCGCTCAGCGAGATGAGTGGGGAGCCAGAGGCGGAGGGAGTGGAAGGCAATCTTCCCCTGGCATCGGGCTGCCCAGCAGTCGGACTCTTCTCCCATCACCCCTGGCCGAATTCCCCTTGATGGCTGCGTCGTTCTGCCATCGCTGGTCTGCCAGTATCTGCTGGTGTCTGCTGGTTGGTTCCTTTGCTCCTCTTGACGTCCAACCTCTGTGTCTGTGCCAGCTAAAGCCTCGGGTTTTTATGGGCACAGGGCGGGAGCGTGGCTGGCCAGAGTGGTCTTGGAAAATGGAACCTTTGGGCGTGAAAACAGGAGTGCCTGTTCTTACTTAGGTCCGTGGGCACAGGCCTGAGGGTGGAGCCCTCACCAGGGACTCCGCTCTTTACCAGCACTTCCCTGCCCTCCTCCCACATCAGTATTAAAATACAGTTAGAGTATGGAGCAATAGCTCGAGCCTGTAATCTCAGTTACTTGGCAGGATAAGGTGAGAAGACAGTTTGAGTCCAGGAGTTCATGACAAGCCTGGGCAACATAATGAGACCCCATCTCTTAAAAAAATTAAAAATACAGTTAAATAGAAGGAACAGGTTTTAGTGTTCAGTAGCACAGTTGGGCGACCATACTTAAAAATAATTTTTTGTATATTTTAAAATAGCTATCAGAGATTAGGAATGTACCCAACGCAAAGAAATGACTAATATTTGGGGGGATAGATATCCCAGTTACCCTGATTTGATCATTACATGTTGTAAGCATGTATCCGTGTCACATGGACCCCACAAATATGTATAATTATTATGCGTGAATTAAAAATTTCAGTGCATGTTGCAAGTGAAAAATTTAAATCATGAGTTATTCAGATGAGTCATCCTTTCTCGCCTTAAGAGCAATGTCTTACTCTTCAGAGGCTCTATAATTCACTACTATGGCAAGCCCAAAAAGACTAGTGGATACTTCTGTGACATCTATGCAGATAGTTTAAAAAAAGAAGTGTTCCAGTACACGTGAATCAATGCAACTGTCTCCATGTATAAAACTTTGCACATCACTGGTGAGAACGAAGGGAAGATAATTGACTTGGATCAATACATCTACTTCATCCAACTTCAAGAAGAATTGTTTTGAGTCCAGCTCCCACCAAATGTCTCCACCCTAACTTGAAGGCGCTTCTTACTTTCCTGAAGTGACAGTGGGTTCAAATGACAGAAATTAAATACCTACTTTGGAATCTGGAAGATGTCACTGGAGTTTATGAATACTCTATTGTTGACTTAAAAATTATATGTAGGCTGAGTGTGGTGGCTCACACCTGTAATCCCAGCACGCTGGGAGAATGAGGTGGGAGGATCACTTGAGGCCAGGAGTTTGAGACCAGCCTGGGCAACACAGCAAGCCCCTGTCTCTAAAAAAAAAAAAGTAGCCTGGTGTGGTGGCACAAGTCTGTAGGTCAGCTACTTTGGAGGCTGAGATGAGAGGATCACTTGAGTTCTGGAGATCAAGGCTGCAGTAAGCAGTGACTGCACCACTGCATTCCAGCCTGGATGACAGAATGAGACCATGTCTCAAAAATAATTTTTTTTTCCCACAAATACAGTCACTTGTATCACTAAGCAAGCTTCATTTTGCTGCTTCTCAGTTATTCAACACCCTCCCCTTTTAACTCCAAGCTATCCATCACTAGATTAGTCTTCTAGTTTCAAATGAATGGAATCCCACAGCATGAACTCTTGTTTCTCGCTTCTTTCACACAGCGCATTTTTGTGACTTAAACATATTTTATCAGTAGCTCATTCTTATTTACTGCTAGGTAATATCCTATTTCATGGATATTCCACAGTTCCTTATCCATTCACCAGTTGACAAACATTTGGGTTGTTTCCAATTATCGGCTACTATGAATAAATTTGATATTAACATTCCCCTGCAAATCTTCATGTGGACATATGTTTTCATTCCTGTCAAGTAAATACCTAGGAATGTAATGGCTGGGAGGTATATGCTAGGCATGTATTTAACTTTGTATGAAACTGCCAAACTGTTTTTTCCAAAATGGCTATATCATTTTACATTTTCTTTTTCTTTCTTTTTTTTTTTTGAAATGGAGTTTCTCTCTTGTCACCCAGGCTAGATTGCAATGGTGTGATCTCAGCTCACTGCAACCTTCTCCAGGGTTCAAGAGATTCTCCTGCCTCAGCTTCCCTAGTAGCTGGGATTACAGATGCGTGCCACCACGCCCCGCAAAGTTTTGTATTTTTAGTAGAGACAAGGTTTCACCACGTTGGTCAGGCTGGTCTCGAACTTCTGACCTCAGGTAATCCGCCCTTCTTGGCCTCTCAAAGTGCTGGGATTACAGGCGTGAGCCACCGCGCCTGGGCTCATTTTACATTTTCACTAGCAGTGTGTGTGAGCTTCCCCTGTACCACATTCTCAAGTCTTTAACTTGAGTCATTTCATGTATGTCAGCTGTAGGTTTATTTGTTTATTACTGTTTTAGATGACCTTTACCAGATTGAGGCATTTCCTTTCTATTCCCAGTTGGCAGATATTTTATGAGAAATGGAGGTTGAATCTTCTCAAATGTTTTTACTGCATTTATTAAGATAATTATATGGTTTTTCTTTTTTTAGTCTGTTAATATGAGGAATTGCATTGATTGATTTTCAAATGTAAATTCATTCTGCATTCCTGGCCTATCTGCCACTTGGTTATGATGCATTGTTCTTTTTATATATTTTTGGGTTTGACTTGTTAAAATTTTGATAAACATTCTTTCATCAAGCATAACACATACAATTATGTACAGCACATACTACTCGATAATGATAATAAATGACTGTTACTGATTATGTATTTACTATACTAAAAATAAAATATTTTTTAGTCAGGGTCTTGCTCTATCACCCAGTCTGGAGCAATCACACCAGCCTCAATCTCCTGGGCTCAAGCAATCCTCCTCCCAACTAGTTGGGACTATAGGTGCTTGCCACCATGCCCAGCTAGTCATAAAATTCTTTTGTAGAGATAGGGTCTCCCTGTGTTGCCCAGGCTGCTCTCAAACTCCTGGGATCATGTGATCCTCCCACCTCAGCCTCCCAAAATGCTGGGATTACAGACATGACTGTGCCTGACTGAAAAAAAAATTTTTTCATCAATGTTCACGAGGTGTACGAGGCTGTAGTACTCTTTTCTTGTAATTCCCCCACCCCTCTTTTTTTCAGCTTTGGGAACAGGCAATGTTGCACTCTTAGATCAAGTGGGAAAATGTTCCCTGCAGTCCTCTATTTTGGAACAGCTTGTGTAGAATTGGTACTATTTCTTCAAGAAATGTTTGGTAGAATTAATCATTGAAGCCATCTGGGCCCGAAGTTTTCTTTATGGGAAGGTTTTAAACTAAAATCGAATTTTAGAATTAGACACAGGGCTCTACAGATTTTCTGTGTCTTCTTGGATGAACTTTGGTAGTGTTATAGACTGAATGTTTGTGACTCTTTAAAATTCATGCTGAAGCCCTAACCCCCAGTGTAGCTGTATTTGGAGATGGGGCCTCTACGAAAGTTAAATAAGATCCTAAGCGTGGGACCCTGATCCTCTAGGATTAGTGCCTTTATGTCCTTGTAAGAAGAGACACCACAGAGCATCCCCCATCCTTCCAATACACCACTGAGGAAAGGCCACGTGAGAATGTAGCGAGAGGGTGACTATCTACAAGGCCGGAAGAGAGCCCTCACCAGAAACCAAATCAGCCAGAACCATGATCTTGGACTTTCAGCCTCCAGGACTATGAGGAAATCAATTTCTGTTGTTTATGCCACCCAGTCTCTGGTATTTTGTTATGGCAGCCCAAGCCGACTAATTTAGGCAGCTTTGTTTTCAAGAAGTTTGACCATTTTTACTAAATTGTCAAATATATCAGCATAGATAGTTCACAACATTCTTTTTACCCATTTAATTTCTTTTAGAGCTGTCGCTTGGCCTCTCTCATTTCTGACATTTAAAATTTATGTATTAAGCACTTTTTAGTCTAGCTAGAGATTTATCAATTTCATTAACATTCTTAAGAATTAGCTTTTGGCTTCTCTGATTTTTTGTTTACATTTCATTGGTTTCTCTGCTTTTTAAAAAAACCATTTCCTCTTTTCTGCCTATTTTAGATTTAACTTGTTTTCTTCTGTTTTTAAGGTAGAAGTTTAAGTTATTGAATTGCTTCTTTTACAATGTGTCTAATGCTATAAATTTCACTCCTAAGCTCCATCTTAGACACATTCCACAAATTTAGATATGTCACATTTAAATTTTCAATCAGTTCAAAATATTTTCTAATTTTGGATGTGATTTCTCATTTAATTCATGAGTTATTGAGAAATGTGTTTAGTTTCCAAATATGTAAAGCTTTTCCAGAAATCTTTTTAAAAAATGGATTTAACTCCATTGAGATCAGAAAACATACTTTGCATGATTTGAAGCATTTAAAATATCTTGATAGGTTATTAATGTCCAAACTATGGTTTACTTAGTAAATGTACCATATTGTTTTACATGAAATGTTTTATAAATGTCAATTGGGCTTAGTTCACTATTTTCTTCCAAGTAGCTGATTTGCTATTTGTTATACTTTCATTTTTCATCTATGGAATTTCTACTTGGTATACATACATGTGTGTTATACGGTATATATACATGTGTGTTATAAAATCTGACATGCCTTTCTTCATGTTCATACTTTCCTCTACCTTTAGAAAATGTACAATCGCCCATCAATATCTGCAGGTTATTGGTTCCAGGACCCTGTGGATACCAAACTCCATGGTGCTCAAGTCCCTTACTAAAACAGCATAGTATTTGCATATAACCTATGCATATCCTCCTGTATACCTTGAATCATCTCTAGACTACTTATAATACCTAATACAATGTAAATGCTATGTAAATAGTTGTTATACTGTATTGCTTCTAAAATTTGTATTTTTAATTGTTGCATTCTTTAAGTTCTGAGATACATGTGCAAAACATGCATGTTTGTTACATAGGTATACATGTGCCATGGTGGTTTGCTGCTCCTATCAACCCATCATCTAGGTTTTAAGCCCTACATGCATTAGGTATTTGTCCTAAAGCTCTCCCTCTCCTTGCCCCCCGCCCCCCAACAGGCCCCGGTATGTGACGTCCCCTCCCTGTGTTCATGTGTCCTCACTGTTCAACTCCCACTGAGTGAGAACATGTGGTGTTTGGTTTTCTGTTCCTATGTTAGTTTGCTGAGAATGATGGCTTCCAGCTTCATCCATGTCCCTGCAAAAGACATGATCTCATTCTTTTTTATGACTGCGTAGTATTCTATGGTGTGTATGTACCACATTTTCTTTATCCAGTCTATCATTGATGGGCATTTGAGTTATTCCATGTCTTTGCTATTGTAAATAGTGCTGCAATAAACATATGTATGCATGTGTCTTTATAATAGAATGATTTATATTCCTTTGGGTATATACTCAGCAATGGGATTGCTGAGTCATATGGTATTTCCGGTTCTAGGTCCTATTTTTGTTTCAAATATTTTTTGATCTGCGGTTGGTTGAATCTATGGATTTGGAACCTCCAGATAGAAAGGGCCACTGTGTAGAGTATATTTTAGCTGTGTCCTTGACTACTAACTATATTATCTGTATGATTTCTGCAGTTTTCATTGATAGATTTTCTCCCTGAGTCAGTTTTCCTGCATGTTTGCATGCCTAGCTTTTAAGCTGTTAGGCAAGACCAGACTAGCCTTTATCTAGGGATAATTTGGCTCCACTAATGATGCAAGCAATACCTTCTTGTTTCCTATGCCTCAGGTGTTAGGTCTTTCTAGTCAGGCTGGTGGAAATACAAACTATTCTTGACCCTATTTGATACTGAAGGATTATTCCGCTGCTCCATTCTAATGGTTTCCACCAGTCTTAGGTCGTTTCCTCCTGTGCTGCACCCATCAGTATTCAGCTGAAGACAGAAGAAGAAACCCAGTGCGGATCTCTTGAGCTCTTTCTCGCCTGTGCAGTACTCTCCTTTCTCCTCTCTGCCTTGCGAATTCTGGCTGTTTTTGCCTCTCTAAATTCTGTCTCCTTGATTTAGGGAAACTCCTGGGCTTTGTCTGGGTCTGTCCCCTCACCCCTACCTACCTCATGCTATTTCTGTGCTGTAAACTTGGGGAATCACAGAGCTTACCTTGTTGGTTCCCCTTCTTTCATGGCACTGTCCTTTGCTGTCTGTGGCTATTTGAAACCCATTGGGTCATGCATTTTGTCTGGTGTTCCAGGTTAGAAATAAATCCACTTTCTTTTCTTCATCACGGCCAGAAGTGTGAGTCAGACTTCATTTTCTTCTTTTTCTTTTTTTTTTTTTTGAGACGGAGTCTGGCTCTGTCGCCCAGGCTGGAGTGCAGTGGCCGGATCTCAGTCACTGCAAGCTCCGCTTCCCGGGTTGACACCATTCTCCTGCCTCAGCCTCCCGAGTAGCTGGGACTACAGACGCCGCCACCTCGCCTGGCTAGTTTTTTGTATTTTTTAGTAGAGACGGGGTTTCACTGTGTTAGCCAGGATGGTCTCGATCTCCTGACCTCGTGATCTGCCCGTCTCGGCCTCCCAAAGTGCTGGGATTACAGGCTTGAGCCACCGCGCCCGGCCTTCTTTTTTTTTTTTTTTTTTTTAAGATGGCGTTTCGCTCTTGTTGCCCAGGCTGATGTGCAATGGCACAAATCAGGGCTCACTGCAACCTCCACCTCCCGGGTTCAAGCAATTCTCCTGCCTCAGCCTCCCGAGTAGCTGGGATTACAGGCATGAGCCACCACGCCGGGCTAATTTTGTATTTTTAGTAGAGATGGGGTTTCTCCATGTTGGTCAGGCTGGTCTCAAATTCCTGACCTCAGGTGATCCAACCGCCTCGGCCTCCCAAAGTGGTGGGATTACAGGCATAAGCCACCACGCCCAGCCCATTTCTTCATTCTTAAAACATAGTCTTGCTAAGTCTATACAGATGACCCTTGAACAACTTGGGGATTTGGGCATCAACTCCTTGCACATTTGAAAATCCATGTATAACTTCTGACTTGCTCCCAAATTTTATTAATAGCCTGCTGTTGACTGGAAGCCTTAGTCAATTAACACATATTCTGGATGCTTACTATATACTGTATTTTTAAAGTAAGCCAGAGAAAAGAAAATGTTATTAATAAAATCAGGTCAGGCACAGTGGCTCATGCCTATAATCTCAACACTTTGGGAGGTTGAGGCAGGAGGACTGCTTGAGGCCAGGAGTTCAAGACTAGCCTGGGCAACACAGCAAGACCCCATCTCTAATAAAAAATCAGCTGGTGTGGTGGCACATGCCTATAGTCCTAGATACTCAGGAGGGTGAGGAGGCTGGCTTGAGCTCAGGAATTTGAGGCTGAAGTGAGCTATAATTATGTGCTACTGCATTCCAGCCTGAGCAAGAGAGTGAGACCCTGTCTCTAAAAGAAGAAGAAGAAAATCAGAAGGAAAAGTAAATACATTTGCTATTCATGAGGTGGAAGTGGATCATTATAAAAGTCTTTGTCGCTGTCATCAGGTTGAGTAGGCTCAGGAGGAGAAGGAAGGGGAGAGATTGGTCTTGCTTCTCAGGGGTGACAGAGACCAAAGAAAATCCACAAAGTGGACCCACAAGCTGGGCTCATGACTGTAATCCCAACTACTCAGGAGGCTGAGGTGGGAGGATCACTTGAGAACAGAAGTTCAAGACCAGCCTGGGCAACACAGCCAGATTAACTCCAGAAAAAAAAAAGTGGAACCATGCAGCTCAAATCCATGTCATTCAAGGGTCAATTGTAAGCCTGGAACAACTATTTTCTATGCATTGGAGGCATCATTCCACTGCTTCATTACTACTGCTGAGAAGTCAGCTGTCAGTCTTTGACATTCTCTTGAAGACAGTCTAACTTTTAATCCTTGGCTTAAGATTTTTTTCTTTGATTTCCCAGTTGCACTTGAGAGACTAGTTGTATATTTCTTTTACTTTATTCTGCTTGAAATTCACTGGGCTTCTTCAGTCTGTGGATTGATGTCTTCCAATTGTTCTCAAAAGCTCTCAGCCTTTATTTTCTATTTTTTACCTCATTTTCTCTCTCTGGAACTCTAGTCAAATACTCATTAGACCTGCTCACTGAATCTTTGTCTCTTCTCTTCTGTACTACGTTTTTCTCTCTCGGTGCTATGTTATGGGTAATTTTTTCTAGTTCTCTCTTCTGCCATGAAGTTTGCTACTAAGAATGTCTACTGAGTTTTAAAATTTTGATTATTGTATTTTTCATGTATATAAATTATATTTTATCTTTGAATTTGTATCCCTTTTTTCTTTCCCTACAAATATTTTCAAGTTCATTGATCATTTTTTAGACACAATAAGCATAGTTGTTTAATAATATCTCATAATTCTATATCTAAAGTGTGTGCAGAGCTTGATTTCTTGTGCACTATTTTCTCTTTCACTCCATGTCCATCATTGCTCCTGAAAGTTTACTTACAGTGCTTTGCAAAACACCTAATTAATGTGTCTTCCTTCAGAGAGGTACTGGAGTGGCTTCTGCCAGGTTCAGGGGACACTACTCATTGGGAACTACATCAATATGTGAAATCTAAAGGTCCTTCGTCTACCCAGGCTTTTGTGCTCAAGGCATACACACACAGAAAAAAACCATCTGAAGGCTGATATGTGGCCACAACTTATGTGACTTTTCTGTCCCTTTCCCTTCTTACAGTCCCTACGTTTGGGGTTGGGTTTGGTTTAGTTTTAGCTCTCCCTTAGTGTGAAGATGTAACCCTTTGGGGTTTCCTATGGGATTCTCCAATTAGGATGGTCCTTGACCTTACCTTTCACCCTTTTGGCCCCATAGGCCCACTATATCAAAGTGTGAGGTATTGGACATGCTTTCAGGTCAAAAGTGGCTTTTCCCCCTCCAATATTCTACTTATTTCTTTGAGTTGGGGCTTTCTTCAAAGCTTTGGTCGGCAATTCATCTTTTTACCTCTTGTGCATGTTTTTAGGTGTATAACAAACACACACATACTCTTCAAAGATCCATCATCAATCAAGTGATAAGCATTAGAATATGTGTTAATTTATAAGGAAAAGTCCCAACTTTAACTTCTCTGTTGAGAAGTTTTAAAATGGTAAGTAGAATGGTGTGTTAATTCCAGAACTAGGAAATATCAGTATTTTTTTTTCTTTTTTAAAGTGATGGAATCTTGCTCTGTTGCCCAGGCAGGAGAGCAGTGGCATGACCATAACTCACTGTAGCCTTGAACTCCTGGGCTCAAGCAATTCTCCTGCTTCAGCCTGCCAGGTAGCTGGGACTACAGGTGCACACCACTGCCTCCAGCTAATTTCGTTTTTTCTAGCAATGAGGTCTCACTTGATTGCCCAGGCTGGTCTTGTACTCCTGGCTTCAGTGATCCTCCCACCTCTACCTCCCAACGTGCTGGGATTACAGGTGTGAGCGTGTGCCTGGCTTGTAGAATTCTTAATGCATGAATGCCAGGTGTACTATTTTCTATCAATTTTTTTTTTCTTTTTTGAGACAGAGTTTCATTCTGTTGCCCAGGCTGGAGTGCAGTGGTGCAATGTTGGCTCACCGCGACCTCCACCTCCTGGGTTCAAGCAATTCTCTGTCTCAGCCTCCCAAGTAGCTGGCACCATGCCCGGCTAATTTTTGTATTTTAGTGAAGATGGGGTTTCACCATCTTGGTCAGGCTGGTCTTGAACTCCTGACCTCATGATCCACCTGCCTCAGCCTCCCAAATTCCTATCAAATTTATTCTCTTTGATTCTCTAGGGGAGATAAGAATGTGCAACTAACAACAGTGTAAGACCTAGGAATTGCTCTGACCCTGACCCTTTACACAAGTGACTTAATTTCATGTTCAACTCAATATCTTTGCATGTTAAATGGAGAAAAGACAAAATTATCCTGATAGCCCATTTAATGCTAACATTTATGAATCTACAGATGCTTCTACATGTCAACTCCAACACTTATAACAGACCTTACTGAAAAATAATAGCCCTTTTCCTACCTGGCGTAATCCTTCCATAACAACACTCTAGAGTCACACACTGCTAATCGCCTGGAGATGGCACAAATGCTACTGATCATCCTTATTCCTGCACATATAACATCGTGTGAAATAGGGCTAAAACAATATTTTCTACTATATTATACCCTTTTCTAATAGTTGTAATAGTTTAAGAATTAACACATAACCTCCGCAAAATATGACCATCTTTCAGGATTGTACAGAATTAAAGCACAGAATTCATTTTCTTCATTATGAAGAAAGAAAGCATCGGGTACAAAACCAACAAAAGTATTCTCAGCTTGATGTGAAAACCTTCTATTGAGAAAAGTGCTAATAAATAAAAGACAATCAATGATATACTTCAGGTAGATAATAAAAATTTAATAGCAATATCAGAAAATAAACACACATATAAAAAATCAAGTATTTAGTTTTAGATATTAGAAATAATACACATAATAAATTCAACATACTGATAGTGCTGCAAGATAAGATTTTATTTTTCAAATTACATATTATGCCAACCAGCCTGCTTTGTACTCAGAGGTTCAAACACTTTGCTTTTATTACGAAGAACATCTGGACTGTAGACACCACTAACGAAACCAGGTTATACTTGGCATATTGCGATTGAAGCTGTGTGATCATCATCTTAACGACCTAACTAAATCCTCTGATAATGGAAAGAAGTTCAAGAGGCAAACACTTCCCTCCCTAGGATCCTAGTAACCAAAACTGCCACAGTGTCAAAATAAAAATAATTATTTCCTCCTTTTTAACATCACATTGTCCTTGGAGCATATGTATGAGACGAAGTTAAAAACCAAAAGAGCAACTTTAAGCTATATGCTAGGTCAATGTTAAATCCACAGACTAATTTTTCAATATAGTATTCCTGGTTCTGGTCCTTAAAGAGAAATAAAGGCATTAAACCAACATTTTATATGTCAGGAAATATAATTTTGCTATTCTTTCATAATCAAATCTTTCAATGATTTCTAAGACTGTTTCTACAGCCTGTGTGCTAGTTCAGGAGACACACTGGTTGTAAAAGGACTTGCGAATATAAACTTTAAGGCTAAAAATTTCATCTTCAAAATGTATAATCTAAATAGAGCCCTCGACAAGGTGATTTAACGTAGAACTGCTGGCCAGACTGAAAACAAGTACTAGACAGAAAAAAGTTCGTTCTTAAAGACTTCACTGAAAAACCACAGACAGGTCCTTCATGACATAGGTAATTCCCTCAACCTAAAGACATTTGCTGAAAGTCAGAGTTACCCTATTGCATAGTAAATCTTCAAAACCATTAAGTCAGGTTCTGGGTCAATGTTTCCTATGCTTTGGTTGGATGATTTAATAAAGTATATATTTTACAGGATTTAACCATGGAATTCAATGAACAAAATAAAATAGATAAAATATTAGAATCTTCATTGAAAAATGGCATGTTTCTCCATCTTTTTCAGGCAATAAGCAAGCCCATCTTAAATCTGATTTTTTAAATAAATAATTGCTGTATTTCCCACTGAAGCTTGTTATTCTGATGAGCCAAATTCAAATGCTTTCATATAGTTGAGGATTAAAAATCATTTTGAGGATTATTCATCATTATCTGTAGAAAAAAGAAAAATAATTCACTTCATTTCAAATCAAGTTGTATCTACTTAAAAAAAAACTCATTCTTGTTCACGCTAAAGGAGAAGAGCTTTCATGTAGTTTTAAACATATTTTTTTAATTATTGTATCACACATTCATTGTAAAATATTCAGACAATACAATGAAGAATAAAATGGGAAGCAAAAATCCTCTATAAGCGAAAGATAACCAACGTTAACTTTATATAAATCCTCCCACAATGCTTTCCCATGCATACACAAAAATCTTTTAAAAATTACACTAAAATACAGTTTTGAAACCTAGGTTTTCCACTGAAAACACCCTAGTGAATGGAAAGGTGGATACATAAGATAAGATTAGAAAAAATGTTAGAATCTAGGTGGTGGGTGCATGGGTGATCATTGTAAAGTTCTTTCAAATTTTCAATACAACAAAAATTTGACAATAAAATGTTAAAGAATAAATCATGGATATATTCTATGTTGACTTCAATGTCTGCATAGTATTCTATTTAGTGGCTATGACATAATTAACCATTACTATTTATAGACATTTTTGTTATTTTCAATTTTTTTAATTCTAAAGATTATAATCAAGTGAATTAAACAGATTGGTTAACTTAATCTTACATCCAAGCACTATCTTCCACATTCTAGCAAAAGTGATCTTTCATTAAAATCCAAGGGTCATGTTAAATCACTGCACTGCTTAAAACATTCATTAGCTCCCTACTGCCTCAAAATGGAATCCACGCTCCTTAACGTGGATTACAAAGCCCTTCATGATCTGGTCTTTTAAATATTTCTCATCTTACCAAATTTCATTCCCCACCTTCCTCAACTGCCCCTATAATTTATGCTGTAGGAACACTGAATTGCTTATAGTTCCCTACTACACTTTGCATCCTTCCCCGTATGTGTACTTATTTGCGTTAAATTCCCATTCATCTTTCAGAATCCAACTTTGATGTCCTCTCCCCAGGAAGACCGATCCTGTCACCACCACTGTAGTTGGATCTTTACTTTACAACTTACATACATTTTATTGCTTCCAAGGTAACACTGATCACTCTGTACTATATTTACTTACTTTTCAAATAATCAGGAAAGTAATGAACACACATATCCATAATATGTAGAATTAACGAAAGCTAACTTTTGGCCATAGTGGTTTGGATTACTTAAGTAAAAGCATATTACAGATAGAGAGTACCCTTTCTCAATCTTATTGCCTTCTCTTCTTCCCCAGGGGCATTTTCAGTACTGTGAAACTGATGTGTATTCTTCCCACTCATGGGTTTTTGCTTTTATTTTTATTATACACATGCACATCTAAATAAAATTGGTTATAAACACTACATAAATGGTATAATATTCTACTTATTCAACTCATCTTGTTTGTGGGGCTTATCCATATTGATAGATGGAATTTAATTCACTCATTTTAGCTGATGTATAAAATTTCATTACATAAACGCAGCCCAATATTCCACCTAAAATGAGTATGAAGAGAAGGTATGTGTCTCCTTCTTAAGAATCTATAATGGCCAGGAGTGGTGGCTCATGCCTGTAATCCCAGCACTTTGGGAGACCGAGGCAGACAGATCACCTGAGGTCAGGAGTTTGAGACCAGCCTGGTCAACATGGTGAAACCCCATCTCTACTAAAAATACAAAAATTAGCCAGGTGTGGTGGCACGTGCCTGTAATCCCAGCTACTTGGGAGGGTGAGACAGGAGAATCGCTTGAACCGGGGAGGCAGAGGTTGCAGCAAGCCGAGATTGTGCCACTGCACTCCAACCTGGGAGACAGAGCAAGACTCCATCTCAAAAAAAAAAAAAAAAAAGAATCTATAAACTTGGGTTGCTAATGCTAATAGTCTATGTGAGAATATGGTAGCCTCTGCCAGACACAGCTATTATACTCCTTCTCTCCTTGTGGAAGAATTTATTACGAATACTATCAAATCGTTTATACATTTTATTAGCTCTATTCGACTTCTGACTCCGGACAGCATCTAGCTATGGACAAAAAAGCATTAACTTTATCAATGGCTGAAGATACTGATGCTTACCAAACCTGCACCATAACAGTATCAGGAGAGTTAAACAGCCAAGGCTGTCTTTTCAGGACTCATACAATTTCCAGTGAAATGAAACAGAAATGTGTTTTGACAATCTTTTAAACTTGTACCTTAATGACTTGATGTTACTTTCGGGTGAGCTAGATAAAATTTTGCTTACCCCTTCCCTTCTTTACTCTCCCCTTTCCCCAACACAGAGAATAAAAGTGTGTAAGTACCATATGCAGATGACATGGCTTTATTATCTCCTAGATGCGCCCTAAAAGATAGCTGTCTGGACAACTATCTCTAAGACAGGTAGGCTGGGTACGGTGGGTCACACCTGTAATCCTAGCACTTTAGGAAGCTGAGGTGGGCGGACAGCTTCAGCCCAGGAGTTCGTGATCAACCCAGGCAACATGGTGAAATGCCATCTCTACCAAAAAAATACAAAAATGAGTCGGGCATGGCAGCTCACGCCAGTAGTACCAGTTACTCAGGAGGCTGAAGTGGGAGGACTGCTTGAGCCCAGGAGGCGGAGTTTGCAGTGAGTTGAGATCATGCCACTGTACTCCAACCTGGGTGATAGAGCAAGGCCCTGTCTCCATTAAAAAAATAAAACAAAAAACCAACCCCAAACTCCCCAAATAAAAAAGAACAGCTATATATGGGCTCTAATGACTTCCAATATGAAGGACTGCAAAAACAGTTATTCTGAATTGATGAGTATGAAATCTAAATCCAGTCATTTCATTTAACTCTCATGATTAACAATATAAAACAGCAAGTCATCCATATAGTTCAATATCCATTTTATAACCAGTTTCTTTAGTAGCTATAGCAGTAAGTTATAATATTTTACGGGCTGTATTAAATTTTTTTTTAGGCTACACCTGCTGTAATGGTATGTACTAAGAGTTTTAGAAAAGATTGCCAGGGTAGGCATTTGCCTTTAATTGCTTTACATTTTTTTTCTAGGCTGAAGGAATTACTGTCAGGCTTTATGATACAGAACTTTGGGGTTCTCTTTTCCTTTCATTTGTGTACTAGAGAAAATCTGATATTGCTTCTTGAGTGGTGTATTAACCTAGCCTGATTCTCGGTCCTCTGCAGGGGAAATGGCCTTCCGTGTAGGCGTATATCCTTTTGAAGCCACTCAGTTGTCAAAAGAGGATGTCAATTCTACCTCGTGAATAAGTTGATTGTTACAGTTCTCCACTTAATGGGCAAAGCAAGCTAAAAGCTCTCCAGATACTTGTCCAGCAAAATTGAACCCCAAACACATTGTTGCTGATTACTTATGAAAAGCTCTATTGAAACAATACTTAAGGAGAACCGCCTGGAGGTGGAATAGTCTGAATATGAATAGAATTGGTTTGATACACTCCACAGAATTACTGAAATGGAATCATCCTCTGGCTTCGTGCCATTAACTTACAGCATGACATATGAGAAACAGTCTCATGAAATCTAAATATTGTAAAAATTACTGAGGATACTTTTCATTCCATTATAGCATTGTTTTGTAAAATGAAGTTCAAGATCCCAATAAAATAAGAAATCCACAAGTACCAGAAAATGTCTACATTTTATATTTTCATTTTGATAAACATTTTTAATATTTAGAAAAATACAACATCTGTTTTACAGTAATAATTCACAATTGACAGAAATTTTCTATGACTAAGACTTAAGTTTTTTTTTATTGGGGTTTATAGACCCTTGGATTCTTGTGCCTGAAAAAAATATTTTTTTGCCCCTTAAAGGGATCCATATGTTATTCAAGTTTGAGGAACACTGTATGATAGTGCCCTCCTTTTAAAGATCATGGGAAAACTGTTCCTTTGGTTTCAATACCAAAAATAGCTGTCCTCTGAGCAACTAAAATGTTTTGTCTCATGAATACTGTGACTCATGTAATTAATTAGGTTTTCTGCTTTGTGAGAAAGACCAGCACCAAATTTGTTTCCTGTTTTTAGAAAATGTGGAGACCTTTTGAACATGAAGTTTATATTCCTCATTCCTGGCTTCATGTTATACGGCTTGTGCTCATTTGTCCAATATGTTCACTTCCCCAGATACTTTTAAAACTTAATTCTCTCTCTTACTATATATATATATTTAAATGCAATCTTAGACTTTTTTGTATGAATATGCAAACAAATTTTGCACGGAATACAAATAAATTTTATAAACATTTTTATTGCTGAAATTAAGCATCAACATTTAAAACCCTCAATTTTAGTCTATGAATTAAACCTTTAAAGTAATAAGATTAGTGTTTGGGCAAATAATCTAGAAATAAATTGTTGTTCAAAATTTTACATATTGCTTTTTGTGTCAAAGAGTTTTGCCAGGTGCAGTGGCTCATGTCTATAACCCCAGCACTTTGGTAGGCCAAGGAGGGTGAATCATTTGAGGTCAGGAGTTCAAGGCCAGCCTGGCCAACATGGTGAGATCCCATCTCTACCAAAAATACAAAAATTAGTCAGGCGTGGTGGCACCTGTAGGCCCAGCTACTCAGGGGGCTGAGGCAGGAGAATAACTTAAACCCAGGAAGCAGAAGTTGCAGTGAGCTGAGATCACACCACCACACTCCAGCCTGGGCAACAAGACTCTGACTCAAAACAGAAAACAAAAAAAAAAAAACACGAATTATTCTAATTTATAATCTTACTTTTTTTTTTTTTTTTTGAGACAGGGTCTGGCTCTGTCACGAAGGCTAAGTGCAGTAGCACAATCACAGCTCATTGCAGCTTCAAACTCCTGGGCTCAAGCAATCCTCCCACCTCAGCCTCCTGAGTAGCCGGGACTACAGGTGCTCACCACCATGCCTAGCTAATTAAAATTTAATGAAACCTATCATTATGTTGTCCAGGATGGTCTCAAACTCCTGGCCTCAAGCCATCCTCCCACTTAAGCCTCCCAAGTAGCTGGAATCACAAGCATGAGCCACCGCACCCAGCTAGGATTATTCTAATTGCTAGAGCTGTCCAAAAATCTATCTAGTAAGATTTTCAAAAATCTCATTCAAAGGTTACTTATAAATTAAATTAAAAATATGGACTTAAAGGACTTAAGTCAGTAAAAGTACATGACAGATCAGTAAAAGTATATGACAAAGTTAATATTATTATTGCTTAAAAGTAATATAGTTCCCATGTAGATTTCACAAAACGGATGTGATGTAAGCTGAGTCATATACATGTATCATCTTGTTTTTCTCACATTTATTGAAAATTATACAGACATGTGAGGAAATCTTACCTTCTTGGTAGGCTCCATCTGCCATGACTAAATGAAGAATCTTGGCATAAAGATGCTGATGTTCATTTCCCAAAATATTTTGAACTATTTTTGAACAAATTTCAATATTTTCATCTTCATCTTCATGAATAGCCTATACCAAATTCCCAAATATAAATTAATATTTGAATAACTTTCTCTAATTGTAGACTTCACTTTTTATTTATAATAAATCTAATGACCAATAAAGATCATTAACATTTCTCTAACCTTCAAACAGAGCACATTTTAAGTGTTTTAATTGACTTTTCACTTACCTTTATTTTCTCGTAAACCTCAAAGAATTTTTCAAAGCCCATTTCCTGCTCCAGATGAAGTCTCAGTTCCTCTAAATGGTTAAAGACACTATCGTATTCACATTCACTAGCAGTTTCACCATCACTGTTATCTAAAAAGTAAAATTAAAATAGATATTTTGATTTAAAAAGACTGAATAAGATAACTCTTACCCTAATAGACTAAAATTCTATGACAAATGAATAATGCCATTGAAGTAGACTACTTCTACTTTCATTATAAAGGGTTTTTGTCATTTTAATATTTGTCCTTTGGGAAAAATTATGTATAAATCTTTCTAAACAAGAATGTTACTTTTCCTTTATAGATATAAAAAATAAATCAGGGTGGAATCAAAACACTCCTAGAGATGTTACTTAAATGAATAAAAAAGTGGAAAAAGCACACCTCCATGTTTTGCTTTGAAGCAGCTAACCCTAACTACAAAAGTTGGTAATAAATGTGGGCCATACCATGGAAAAGCCTGCAGAAGGTAGACAACCTAAGACATACATCATTACATTTCAGGAAAGCACCTGGAAAGTATAAATGGCCAATATGTTTTGTCATGTACATGCTCAAGATACTTTGAAAAAAAACATTACTTAGTCTTTTCACATTAGCTTTTCTTCCTAAATTAACATAATATAGTTACTGAAATAGACACACTTTCTATGCATCTTAGGGGTAATGTTATGAGAGAGCAAGTTTCCAAATTTATGAAACGAGTTTTTCGTACTTTAAAAACTGCTTTCAGTGTTAACCCTGCTGATTAATATATGCAGAAGCTCTTTCTAAAATATAGAATGACAAGAAAACAACGTTATTATCTTTATTACTGGAAAAATCAGTCAAGAAACGGAGATTAGAATAAAAATGCTTCAAAAAAGCATTGACATACTAGGAAAGAAAAAAATTTAATAAAAAAATGGAAAATCACATATTTGTATGAAGAGAAAAAGAGTGAAAACTGGGAGAGACCCAGAGGCATGCTTCAGTTGTATTTGAAGTTGGAAATGGTCCACAGCAGAGATTAGAAAACTATATTCCACTTGAAATATTTGTAAACTGAAAAAGAAAAAGGTCCAAAACTCTGATTATGCACCTGAGTGCCATTCTTCGTTCAGGGCACTTTCACTGCTGGGATTGTCATCTTCATCCGCCACATCTGTCCCATTTGCAGTTGGCTCCACATCACTGTTCTTTAAGACTGACTCTTCTTCTTCACTGTATTCTTCACTAGGTTGTTCTCTAAGTAACTGTTCCATCGAGGCCTGCAGCTCTTGCAAATCTGTGTCAGTTTCTTCAAACACACTGAAATTTAAAAGGTTTAACTGAAAGTTTCAAACATACTGAAATTTACGAAGTTAAACAACTAAAACTACCTCATGCTGAAATGTTACTTTTACTCAATATGTAGGCACTTCTACTTAAAAAATACTAATAGATAACAAAAAATCTGGGAAAAACCTACATTGTTTTTCACCAGTAAGTTGAAGATGAACACAACACATATTCTGGAATACATAAGCCAGAAGATGATTTGTTTAAAATGATCCCAACTTGCCAAAGAGAATCACATAACTATTAATGTTACTCATTGCTTAAATTCTGAAACAATGTTTTGATATTTTAAGAGGCCAGACTATATAAGTTTTTCTAAAACAAATAATAGTAAATTATTTTCTCTTTTATGGAATTCTGTAATTTTCAAAATATCCATCTGGCTAATAGCTAGACACTATACAAAAGGCTTTCCACATAAATGCCTATTGGGCATTTGAACTTTTAGAAACAGAAATACTTAGGAAATTATATATTCATGTTAACAGGATGACCCAGTGAATAAAATGGTCACCAGAAATCTTATCTTTAGACGCTTATTCTTAAAAATGTTCTAAAATACATAATAAATAGATTTTCTGTGTAACTAGCCTATACCAACCATCATAATTCTTCACTGGAGAATCTTGTTTCTAAAGTATTGGTCAGAATATTAATTCTGTTTTCATGAGATTGTAGATGCTGGAATAAAATAAGTCACATAAATAATACCTTACATTTATATAGAACTTTCGTTTTTTAAACAGTTTTATCCTATTACTCAAATTTTATCCATAAAAAATCACTTTAGAGACATGAAAACCATGAACCAAAGTGTTTAAATGACTTGGTCAAGGCCACATAGTCAGTAAATGACAGAGCACTGAAATCTAGGCCTTTGACCACTTCTGTAATATCCGAGGAACATACTCAGAAAATTTTTTTTCCTTTTATGATTTGCTTCTTTCTCCTAACATGGAATGTAAATGGAAAAGTTTGTAGACTAAAGGAGTTAATTGATGTTTTAGATGGCTGAAGACTTAAAGAGATTGTGAACCTAAGCCAAGGATTTCATCTATCAGGAAGGCAATGCTTAATAGGACACAAGGGCTAATTAAGGCTTTTCTAAGAGTTTAGACTCAAATCAAATATTTACTGAAGAACTAAAATATAAACACTATTGTGCAAGACTGTCAATATAATTTCCATTAAGAGAAAGAGTAAATAATCTTTTTATGTAGAAATATCTTCATTTTGTACTTATATATACAAACTCCTATAATTTGACTTGTAGGAGCTATAGAAAATCTAGGCATCTAATTAGAATGAGAAAATAGTGTCTAATCTCTTGACTCATCCTACTAGTAGCATTTAACTTAACATACAATTACAAGACTAATTTAGGCTGGGTGCAGTGGCTCACGCCTGTAATCCTAGCCCTTTGGGAGGCTGAGGCAAGAGGACTGCTTGAGGCCAGGAGTTTGAGACCAGCCTGGGCAACATAGCGAGACCTCTCTAGAAAAATATTGCAAAAAACTTGGCTAGGTGTGGTGGCATGAGCCTGTATTCCTAGCTACTAGGGAGTCTGAGGCAGGAGGACTGCTTGAGCCCAGGAGTCCAAGGCTGCTGTGAGCTATGATTGTAGCACTGTACTATAGCCAGGGCAACAGAGTAAGACCCTATCTCCCCAAAATATTTTTTTTTTTTTTTTTTTTGAGACGGAGTCTCGCTTTGTGGCCCAGGCTGGAGTGCAGTGGCCAGATCTCAGCTCACTGCAAGCTCCGCCTCCTGGGTTTACGCCATTCTCCTGCCTCAGCCTCCCGAGTACCTGGGACTACAGGCGCCCGCCACCTCGCCCAGCTAGTTTTTTGTATTTTTTTAGTAGAGACGGGGTTTCACCGTGTTAGCCAGGATGGTCTCGATCTCCTGACCTCGTGATCCGCCCGTCTCGGCCTCCCAAAGTGCTGGGATTACAGGCTTGAGCCACCGCGCCCGGCCAAAAAATTTTAATATTAAAAAAAAAATCAACGGAGCATGCACACCTGCTATGTACCATTACTACAACGAGTAAATATTGACCTGTTCACAAAATCATCTAGTGGCTAGCCTAGAGGAATTAGTGCCCTCTGCAGATGGTATTCAATTGAGGCAGCTAACCTTGCCACTGTAAGAAAGTATGAGAAGATTAAGATCTTTTACTAAATGAGCACCAAAAAACTTTAAGGTACTTAAATAAAATCTGGTCTTGAATTCAGTTTTTGTTGGCTTTCTTATAAAACCCCGACTAAATTTTAGACCCCCAAAAAAAAAAATTTTCCAAAGACAAACATCAAGTGAAATATCCCTATAACAATATGAAATAACATACTTTAAAAACAACTTGGTTTTCGAATTTTTCAATTAATACTAAAGGCTTCTAACTTAAGTTTTAAAATAATATTCTGTCATCAATTGTTCATTAAAAGAACACATGCATAACACAAACTTAGCAGCTTAGAAGAAAGAAAACCATAAAAGAACACAAGCCACAAATAAGCTGCAGTTCATTCAGATAAAAATAAATGATTTCATAAAATTTTGGGAAAAAAAATTTTTTAAAAAATTTTACTTAGCAGTTTGTCAACAACAAAAATCCTAAATGTTGTTATGTTTTCCAATAGGATTAATAAAAACACAATATTTCAGTGTTCAATGACCACAGTCAAGTAGAAGAAATAAAAGTAAAAAGGTAACTTTTCTTCTAGATTGTAAGGTCATTAGTAAAAATCTATAGAACTCTAAGAAAAATGAAAAAGGCAATCTTTTAAAAATAAAGTTTCACTAGAAACTTAAGAAGTTTGCAAGGGCAAGGCTTAAAAAAGAACCAAAAACCAGAAAATAAAATGTGCCAGTGGCATCCATCTATGTAACTCATTATGGAAGAAAACATTGTGAGAGTGATATAATACTTCCAATCAGATCAAAATACAAGTTCTTTCCAAAGGTAAAAGTAAAAAACAGAAACAAGTTCAAAGAAATTACAAAATAAATTATAAAAAATTCTAATATTTTATAACTTTTTCTCCTGGTGATTTGAACACACTGTACCTTCTCACCTTATTTTAGGAAACTCTGGTTTTATTACCCCAAAAAGTGTGTAACATTTGTCTGAGGGGGTTGAGAGGGCTGACCAACACTGAACAAGGTAAAGGAAGGTTCTTATCTAAGGGGCCATCACTCCTCACAGCTCTCAGAGGTATTGCTTGTTAAATTTCCCTCCTAGATTCAGGATTCCCCATGAATCACAAAGGAAGCAATTTTGTGAAAACAATCCAATCACATGCAGACTACATGTGTGTACTTACACATGTGTACACACACACACGAACAAAACTAGTCAACCTCGTAACTCCCCATTGCCATGGCTTTGAAATTATACATGGCAGGAGGTGGATGTGGAGCTTTCTGGTCATTCTCCTGGGAAACTGTAGAGCACAGTCATGAATTGCTTAACAACAGGAAGCATTCTGAGAAATGCATTGTTACAGCCAATTTCATTGTTGTGCTAATATCATAAAATGTACTTACACAGACCTACTCAGTGTAGCTAACTACATACCTAGGCTATATAGTAGAGCCTGTTACTCCTAAGCTACAAACCTGTACAGCATATGACTGTACTCAATACTGGAAGCAACTGTAACACAATGATATCTGTCTATTCTAAATATATCTAAACATAGAAAAGGTACAGTGAAAACATTGTATAAAAGATAAAAAATGGTAAACTTTATAGGGTACTTATCTTAGGACATTACTATACACTACTATAGACTTATAAACACAGTATGTGCTTAGGCTACACTAAATTTATAAATTTATTTTTCTGCAATAATAAATTAACTTGGCCAGGCCCAGTGGCTCACACCTGTAATCTCAGCTATTTGGGAGAGTGAGGTGGGAAGATTGCTTGAGCCCAGGAGTTGGAGGCTGCAGTGAGCTATCATCATGCCAGTGCACTCCAGCTTATTTATTTTTCATTTTTGAGACAGGGTCTCACTCTGTTGCTCAGGCTGGAGTGCAGCGGCATGATCACGGCTCACTGCTGCTTCAAACTCTTGGGCTCAAGTGATTTTTCCACCTCAGCCTCCTGAGTAGCTGGGGCTACAAGGTATGTGGTAACAAACCTGGCTATTTAAAAAAATTTTTTTGGCTAGATGTGGTAGCTCACGCTTGTAATCCCAGCACTTTGGGAGCCCGAGGTGGGCAGATCACTTGAGGTCAGGAGTTTGAGACCAGCCTGACCAACATGGTGAAACCCCGTCTCTATCAAAAATACAAAAATTAGCCAGGTGTGGTGGCAAGTAATCTCAGCTACTCAGGAGGCTGAGGCAGGAGAATCACTTGAACTTGGGAGGCAGAGGTTGCAGTGAGCCAAGATCATGCCACTGCACTCCAGCCTGAGTAATGGAGCAAGAGTCTATCTCAAAAGAAAAAAAAATTTTTTTGTAGAGATCATGTCTCACTGTGTTGCCCAGGCTGATCTCAAACGACTGGGTTCAAGCATTCCTCCTGCCTTGGCCTCCCAATGTGGTTGGTGGGATTGTAGGCGTGAGCCACTGTGTCCAGCCTGCACCCCAGCTAGGTGATAGAGACCCTGTGTCTTAAAACAGATAAACATACAGAAGACATAAAAGTAGAGGTTAATGATGAAAAAAAAGAGCTAGGTAAGTTATCCCCTCTTTTTTCCATATAAATTCAGAAACTCTTTTAATGCTGTTTACCAATGACATTATAGCCACTGTGTCCAGCCTGCACTCCAGCTAGGTGACAGAGTGAGACCCTGTCTCTTAAAATAGATAAAAATAATATACAGAAGACATAAAAGCAGGGGTTAATGATTTAAAAAAAAGAGCTAAGTTATTCCGTCTTTTTTTACATATAAATTCAGAAACTTAGATGCTGTTTACTAATGACATTATACTTACATGTCTTCAGAATCAGAAGGTCCTTCTTTAATGTTTTCATCTTCAATTTCATCTATTTCAAGATTGTCTTGACGAACATCTCCTACGGTGGGAACATCCATAAGGGTTCTGAACAGCTTTGAGAGATCTGGAAGTGAACATGTCCTTAACATCTAAAATAAAAATCAACAAATTTCTTATTAGGAGAAAGATAATTAAAACATAAAAATGAGAGAAAACTAGAACTAACCACAATTTTGTTACATAGGTATATATAAAAAATATATATATATAAAATATTTTTAGAGCTAGAGGATTCAAAGGTGACTTGCATAAAGCTAGAACCTAATTATCTTGAATTTCAGCTCAGTCTTTTTTTTACAGGAAACTAAACTTGTGAATTACGTTTGGGTTCTAGCACAGGAATTCCCTGATACCACCTTTGAAAAGTGGGAGAGGTGTTTATTTAGGTATACACATGGAATGGACTTGGATATCTGTCAGGAATCAGGCAGTGCTAGAAACTACCTGTTTTCTCCTTCTCACTCATGACCCATTTGTTCCTCTTTCATGGTGTTTCTGCTAAATGTTCCTCTCATCTTCCTATGGTCAACTTGCCCCACACAGTCGTGCCCAAATGCTGCGGCATGTTAGTCTGAAGTTTGGCTAAGCGCTACCACACGTAATTGATGGCCCCTTGTATCACTCAATTGTAGGAACTGCTGATTAGCCACATACTGGTGAAATCAGGGGGCTCAAATCAGTGCAGAGAGAAGCCTATCAGTGCTTCCCTGACCATGGGACTGAGTGGAAGCTTTCTTACTAGAACAGAAGGCTGGAAGGACAAGCACTTTGATGTCAATGCTGAGCATAATTTGTAGGAATAGTAAGAAGAAACTCAGCCAACTGAGTTGAGGAAAGAAAAAAGCACAGTTGAGGTGTTGAAAATGTGAATCTGTACTGGATAAGACAAGGAATAATAGAAATAGCCTCTGTCCAACAACCTTTCAACAATTAGAACGTGATAGATAGACAGGGCTATGAAACAACTAACTACATACATAACTCTCACAGCTGGGTTAACCCTAAAGGAATCTGTGAGATTTGAAACATGACTACTAAGGCACTGATAAGAACTCTTCACCAGATGGGAGCCTGTGAGGAAAACACAATGTTTAGCATATTAATGAAAATTTATATACTTGGCTAATGTTATTGGTACAATCTGTTTTTGAGAATAATGAAAAAGATTTCCATTATTTGAACATAATTTAAATGTTCTCACATTCAAGGGAAAAACTGTTAGGAACTACAAGTTGGTAAAAGTACACTGCTTATTAAATCACTTAGTGATGGTACCGGAAGTATTTCTTTTGCTGAATTTCCCAGGGTCTGCAGAATAACACGTTCCTTGTTAATTATTTTAATGGTTTGAACCATGTATATTATAAACTAGCACTATATACGAGAAATGGTTTCCTTAGGTACCTGCTAATCAATAAATAGCACAATAAATACGCATTATATACTTAAATTTGAGGGGACTACATAAAATAATGAATATTTCTTAGGCTAAGATACATTTTGGCCCTGATAAAATCATCTCAATTCTAGTTTACTCCTTTTGCTAACCAAAAGAAATTTCAAGTGGTCATGTAATTTGACAACTTACCTGCCGGAACAGGTTTATACCAACCCACTAATCTGACAGCAATCAACTGGATAAGCCCTTCATGTTCACAGTATTCCCTGGTACACTAATAAGTCCCCCCACTGACTCCCCCTTGGTTTTGGAGGCTTTTTTCCCTGTAGATTTATTTATTTTCATTTTTCCTTTTCATCTTTTTAACAATACAAATGATTTTTTTATTTTAATAGTTTTTGGGGTACAGGTGATTTTTGGTTACATGAGTAAGTTCTTTAGTGGTGATTTCTGAGATTTTGGTGCATGCAACACCCAAGCAGTGTACACTGTACCCAATGTGCAGTCTTTCATCCCTCACCTACCTCTCGCCCTTCCCCCCTTGAGTCCCCAAAGTCCATTATATCACTCTTATGCCTTTGTGTCTTCACAGCTTAGTTCCCACTTACAAATGAGAACATATGCTATTTGGTTTTTTTATTTCTGAGTTACTTCACTTAGAATAATGGCCTCCAGCTCCATCCAAGTTGCTGCAAAAGACATTATTTCATTCCTTTTAATGGCTGAGTAGTCAGGTACGAGGTATGTATATTCCACATTTTCTTTATCTACTCTTTGGTTGATGGGCAGTTAGGTCGTTTCATATCTTTGCAATTGCAAATTGTGCTGCTATAAACATGTGTATGCGTGTGTGTGTATGTGTATGTGTGTGTGTGTGTGTCTTTTTCATATAATGACTTCTTTTCCTTTGGGTAGACACCCAGTGGTGGGATTGCTGGATCGAATAATAGTTCTACTTTTAGCTCTTTAAGGAATCTCCATACTGTTTTCCATAGTGGTTGTACTAATTTACATTCCCACTAGCAGTGTAAAAGTGTTCCCTTTTCACCACATCCAAGCCAACATCTATTGTTTTACTATTTTTTTTTTTTTTTTGAGATGGAGTCTCGCTCTGTTGCCCAGGCTGGAGTGCAGTGGCGCGATCTCAGCTCACTGCAAGCTCTGCCTCCCAGGTTCACGCCATTCTCCTGCCTCAGTCTCCCGAGCAGCTGGGACTACAGGCGCCTGCCACCACGCCCAGCTAATTTTTTGTATTTTTAGTAGAGATGGGGTTTCACCGTTTTAGCCAGGATGGTCTCGATCTCCTGATCTCGTGATCCACACGCCTTGGTCTCCCAAAGTGCTGGGATTACAGGTGTGAGCCACCACGCCCAGCCACTTATTGTTTTTGGACTTCTTAATTATGGCCATTCTTGGCCAGGCACAGTGGCTCGCTCACACCTGCAATCCCAGCACTTTGGGAGGCTGAGGCAGGTGGATCACTTGAGGTCAGGAGTCTGAGACTAGCCTGGCCAACATGGTGAAACTCTGTCTCTACTAAAAATACAAAAATCTGCCAGGTGTGGTGGCGTGTGCCTGTAATCCCAGCTACTTGGGAGGCTGACGCAGGAGAATTGCTTAAACCCAGGAGGCGGAGGTTGTAGTGAGCCGAGATCACACCACTGCACTCTAGCCTGGGCGACAGAGCGAGACTTCATCTCAAAAACTAAAGAAAAGAAAAGAAAAAAAAAATTACGGCTGTTCTTGCAGGCGTAAGTGGTATCTCATTGTGGCTTTAATATGCATTTCCCTGATGATTAGTGATGTTGAGCAGTTTTTCATATGTTTGTTGGATGTTTATATTCTTTTGAGAAATGTCTATTCACGCCCTTTGCTCACTTTTTGATGGGATTGTTTTTTTCTAGTTTGTTTGAGTTCCTTGTAGATTCTGGATACTAGACTAGTAAGTTTGAAGCAGTTTATTCATCTTTGGACAAGAGAATTTTATAAAAGAACACTTTCAGTTCTATAATTCTGATTCTACTATTTCTATGTTGTTTAAACAATATTCTATAGTTTTAACATCCACAAAAAGAACTCTTTCTGAAAATAACGGCTCATCTATGTAACACACTGCCTGAGATCCTCATGTATAGTTTTTTTTTTTTTTTCATGATTGTTACATAATAATTTACACATCTAGCATTTGGTACCATTAAAAATTCAAACAGGAGTACAAAATTTTAGGGAACCTTAAAATGTTTCCTTCAGTTTTTATTGTTGGTTAGTTCTATTTTTTTCAAAGATGTAGAGAACCATATAACATAGTGAATGAATTCAGTATTACTTGCATTAACTGAACTTCAACTAAAAAATTCTACTCCTTGTAATCCCAGCACTTTGGGAGGCCGAGGAGGGTGGATCATGAGGTCAGGAGATCAAGACCATCCTGGATAACATGGTGAAACCCCGTCTCTACTAAAAAATAGAAAAAATTAGCTGGGTGTGGTGGGGGGCACCTATAGTCCCAGCTACACTGGAGGCTGAGGCAGGAGAACGGCATGAACCCGGGAGGCAGAGCTTGCAGTGAGTCGAGATTGCGCCACTGCACTCCAGCCTGGGCGACAGAGCGAGACTCCGTCTCAAAAAAAAAAAAAAAAAAAAAAATTCTACTCAAAATTATTCTAATTCACTCTTTGAGCTTCAGTAGTTTTCATATGAAATTAGGAAGTAGCAGTATTCTAGTTACACTACCAAATGGCTTATGATGGGCACATCTGTTTAGCCTGTTTACTGCAATTAAATGCTGCTGCTGCTCCCTAAGAATAACCTCTGTGAATATCTGCTTACTTCAACCCATAAATCAGTCTTGAAATGGATTTAAAACATTAATTTAAAAATTAGGAACACTTCCCAAAGGCAAAAACTATGGACATTATCTAAGAATGGAATACTTTAACAAATCAAAGACATCTAAGGTACATGTGCTATTTATGTGAATTATACGTTAATCATTTGTTGCCACTTAGCATTTGCTTTAACAAGAAATTCTCAAGTTTTCATAAAGGAGATCAGTTTTTCATCCCACTCCCTACCCACAGAACACATCTGGTCTCTCTCCATCCCTTATCCACTATCACCTAAAGTGAAGAAACACGAGCTGATTGAAGGCAAATTCGCAAGAGGGCACTGACAATAAAGTGTGTGTCCTTCCTGTTCTTTCTCAGATTTGCCTGCCACAAAGTGTATGCGTATCCTGTTTCCCTTCTGTTGCCTTGTGGTGAGCACAAATAGCTCAGGCCTACGCCTGCTTTCTAGGGACAAGATGGGTCTCACTCTCAGTCTTCCTGCTACTGGAGCTTGATGGATATAAAGCTCTTATTGTGGGTTAAGGAAGTTTGTTCTTCAGATTCCAAGGACTAGTCATTGAAGGAAAATATTGAGAGGCATGATTTTAGGCCAAATCTAAGTCACATTTTCCAGCAGAGCTTTATCAAAAATAAAACTGATATTATGATCTTTATCTGACTCTGTTTTTTTTTTTTTTTTGGTTTTGTATTTTTTAAGACCTCGGTGGTCATGACTGACTTTTAAATTTTTTTTATTTTTATTTTTTTGAGACGGTGTCTTGCTCTTGTAGCCCAGGCTGGAGTGCAGTGGTGCAATCTTGGCTCACTGCAGCCTCTGCCTCCTGGGTTCAAGTGACTCTCCTGCCTCAGCCTCCCGAGTAGCTGGGATTACAGGCGTGTGCCGCCACACCTGGCTAATTTTTGTATTTTTAGTAGAGATGGGGTTTCACCATGTTGGCCAGGCTGGTCTCAAACTCCCGACCTCAGGTGATCCAGCTGCCTCAGCCTCCCACAGTGCTGGGATTACAGGTGTGAGCCACTGTGCACCGCCATGACTGACTTTTATGTCATTTAAACTGGCTGCAAATGAAGCGGAGTTAGCAGGTAATTTTCTTATCTCAACCTACTTCAGATTTCATAGGATTATAAATTAATCAAATCTTGAAATGTTACTATTTTTAAAAATTTGATTGGAAAAAATACATTGATAATTTCCCTTTATAAAATCATAACAAATGCAAAGTTTTGATTTCAATCTTTACAAATCTATATTGGCCTACAGACCATTCAACTGAATTATGAAGGCATGTATCCCAGCCAGGAGTAACCTTTGAAGAATACCTTCATACCTGACTAGCAGGCTCCAGATAAGGTAGAGGAGAAATGGAGTTCATGTACACAAACTTTCTCCACCAGCCTTGCTTCAATTTTTCCAATTATTTATGATCATGTATTTTATCATTTATATTCTCCAATTAGAATGGCTCCATAAGCAGAGGATTTTTGTCTGTTTTCCTCACTACTGTAACTCTAGAATTTAGAGTGATACCTGGCACATAGTAGATATTTAATAAATATTTGTTGACTAAATGAATCTGCCTTACAATAGCTTGACTCAGAGTAAGAAGCAGAGGGGTAGGAACTCCACAAATTCATCCTGTATCCACTTGTGAGGACAACCAAACAGGCTTCATCAGTTTGCACTTTTAAAGAAACAGTTGTTCTTTACAGAAGAATACAACACTGTATCACTGACTTTAAACTGCTTATCACCTGTTCTACCTTTGTTCCTTCTGAAGGTAGAACAGTGTTTCCATAGACCGATTTCTACTTTTTTTTTTTTGAGATGGAGTCTTGCTCTGTCGCGCAGGCTGGAGTGCAGTGGCGCAATCTCGGCTCACTGCAAGCTCCGCCTCCCGGGTTCACACCATTCTCCTGCCTCAGCCTCCCGAGTAGCTGGGACTACAGGCATGTACCACCACGCCCGGCTAATTTTTTTGTATTTTTAGTAGAGACGGGGTTTCACCATGTTAGCCTGGATGGTCTTGAGCTCCTGATGTCGTGATCCGCCCACCTCGGCCTCCCAAAGTGCTGGGATTACAGGCTTGAGTCACCATGCCTGGCCGACTGATTTCTACTTTTAAAAGCCTTCTTGTAAAAGGCTTTTAATCAAAACGCATCACTGATGAATTCTCCCTAACAGGACAAAGAAAAGGAAAGGTTTATGGTAGAGAATGAACTTTAAACAATGCTTCACCATTATCTTCTACTGTTGGACTTCTTTGGCCTATTCCTTTATCAAAACGAAGGTAGATTTGGTAAGGTACAAAGCAATCATATGTAAAAAGTCCCTAACTGATGAATACATTCTATCCACAGATAGAATTTATTGGGCATTAACCGTGTAGTAGATGCTGAGGATATAATGGTGATTGAAAACAGACCTAGTCCTTGCCTTATGATACTTTTAGGGAAGAAAAGTATCCTGACTCTGGGAATTCCGAACTTAGAAAAGTTATCACCACAAGACCAGAGAACAGTTCTAGCAACAGAAAGGAGAAAGGCTTATCTATGTTTCATAAGCCATAGGTCTCTGCTGGAATAAGACTGACGGGGGTAGTTGGGGGAGGGAGGGAGGAAGAGAGGGAGAAAGAGAGGGAGAGAGGGAGACAAGGAGAGAGAGAGAGAAGGAGACTGAGATTGAATGTCTCTTTGATGGAGTTCACCGAATATACGGACCCAAACTTTTCAGACTGTTCTGATTCGTGGGCTATAAATTCTACCATTCTGTTCACTTAACACCACAGATGTGTGGTGTTAATTTAGTTTATGCCACTTTTTTTTTAAAGCAACTCTTTACTCCTTCAAACTATAGTTATTAATATTTAAATATTACAGCTAAGTTTTTTTTGAGACAGGGTCACACTCTGTCATCCAGGCTGGGGCGTGATGGCATGAACACGGTTTACTGCAGCCTTGACTTGCTGGGCTCAAGCCATCCTCCCACCTAGCCTCCCAAGCAGCTGGGACTAGAGGTGGGTGTGTGACATCATGCTTGGCTAATTTTAAAATTTTTTTGTAGAGATGGGGCTCACTATGTTGCTCAGGCTGCTCTCAAACTCCTGGGTTCAAGTGATCTTCCCGCCTGGGCCTCCCAAATACACCTAAATTTTACGCCACATTCCTCTACAACAAATTCCAAGGTTTTCCAGGCAAGTTTTCATATAAGATGGTAATGCAGGAAGTACTTCACCACAGGCAACAGTTATTTTATGAATAAATTAGTGATAAACAGAAAGTACAATTTTAAATGACCTTTAATCAGTCTTTGTGTAAGAAACTAGATCAGTCACTTCATGTCACTAATACGTCCTTCAAAATCTACACTGACACACTATGTACTTTACCTCTCTGCACTGTAATTTCCTCACCTGTAAAATGGAGACAACAGTATTAATGGCCAGGCACGATGGCTCACGCCTGTAATCCTAGAACTTTGGGAAGCCGAGGTGGGCAGATCGCTTGAGGTCAGGAGTTGAAGACAAGCCTGGCCCACATGGTGGAACTCCATCTCTACTAAAAATACAAAAATTAGCTGGGCATGGTGGCAGGCACCTGCAATCCCAGTTATTTGGGAGGCTGAGGCAGGAGAATCACCTGAACCCAGAGGGCGGAGGTTGCAGTGAGCCAAGATTGTGCCACTGCACTCCAGCCTGGGTGACAGAGTGAGATTCAGTCTCAAAAAAACAGTCTTTGTCACATAGGGTCCTTGTGAGAAGCAATTAGATATCAAGCAGGTAGAACAGTATATAGCACACTATTAGCCAGCTATTATTACACTAATAATTAGTATACTTTTATTAGATACCTTTGCAAAATCAAAGTAGTTCATAGTTATTTCCCAAGATAAAAAATATTAATGATTATGAACAATGCAAGGCTGTTTTCTGATCTCTACTATTTTGCTTAAATTTTAATGAGTTAGAGTCATACATCCTACTAGTAACAACAGAAAGGTCAGTATAATCTGTATTACTCTGAAAATATGGTCTTAAATTTGGTACTTCTTTTTTATTACCACCAAGAAGTAGACATCATATTAGTAGTCTCTTTCCAAAATTTTATTGGTTGCTATCCAATAACCCTATATAGAAAATTAACTTGTTTAATATTTATGAATGTATTTGACAAGGTATTCATAGTTGTAGTTCATTGGAAAGGCATAGCACTCAAAATTAGACATTCTTTTGAGGCATTATTAACATTTTTAGCAGTAAAAGAGGGTTGACATGTAACATACTTTAAACACTTTCCAGGCTACATTGGGTCAACTGTCATCTGTGGCAGTATTTCTCGAGTGGGGAATGTGGACCACCAGCAGCAGAATTACTTACAGTGTGTGCCAAAAATGCATATTCCTGACCTCTGCTCCAGATATGTTAAAACAAATACCTTTAGATGCGAGGTATAAGAATCTATTTTAGACAAACATTCTTCATGGTACCCACGTTAAAATTCTAGCGTTAAGGCTCTATGGTTCAAAACAAACTGATCATTAATCAATGGTGAATGAACAAAATGGTGAATGAACAAAAAGGTTTTCGTGAAGAAGTTCTAGTTTTGACTAAAAATTGCTCTGTAACCTACTTTAACAAAAACAGCTGGCCACCTAACTAGTTATAGTCATTTTCCATTATAGGTTATCAATCGTATCGCTGTCTCATCGGATTTCTAAGTTATCAGCCAACAACATAGAGTACTGCATGGCATGTCTTTGCAGTGCCATCCACTGAATAATCTATTAAAAGCTTTATTGCAAAATGTGACTCTTTCAAAGACAAGCAGCTAATTCATTTGGTAATCTAGAATCTGTCCTTATGTAAACAAAATCATGAGAAAACAACAATTTTAGACTGTTTAATTTTGACCTTTCACAAACTAACCTTCAGTGATCTCCAAGTGTTATACCTCATTTTAGCAAGTCACTTTATAACTACCTTATAAAATCATTTACTGTATTTACAGTAGAAATAGTACTGAAGTTATCACAGGTTACAGAATTTATTGGTTGTTATAGAAAACTCCAGTAGAGAAATCTCTGACAGAGGGAAGAAGCAAGGAAAGCATTTATTCCCCTAAAAAATTTATATATTTCTCTCCTCTGGGGAATATGGCATAGTTTATAATTCTCTTTTCATTTTGACTATCAAACAAATCTCATATTCAATATTAATAGCTGTATATAATAGTTGCTAGTGGCTTGCTGATTTATAATGCATATTCTCTAGCATAATCTGTATATTTGGATGTGATCAATTCTTCTGGTCTGAAGCAGGGTATAAACAAATATGTACCATAAAAGGAAGGCAGTCTTCTGGAATAACCGTGCTTATTCCAGGTCAACACTTATAGCCCTGCTGATGAATGGTGGCAATCAAAGCATGACTCTGATTGCCACCATTACAGTGATCAACTAAGCCACTAACTACTATCTGTATGGTTGCTTAAACGTGTAATTCAGTTTACTGTCATTACATCTTAGTTTCTGCAAAAAGAGCCATTGAAAGTACATTAGAAGAATGCCTTAGTATCATGATCCAGAGCATATTCCCAGAATTCTAGGGCTCTAAAGACATGGCTAAGGAACTGCTTGTGAGGTGTAGGGCGGGGTAGGGGCAAGAGGACAAGGGAGGACTTGGGCCACAAGAACAGCTCCACTTTTATCTCTTTAAGACATTGCATTCCTTTATTCAGAAAAAAGAGAGATATTTTCTAGAAACCGGGGAAAGGATCCCACAAATTTGAAAACTAAGGACATCTGCTTAAGGATAAGAATGACTGGAATCTTACCTCCTTCACATCTGAGTTACTAAGAACTAGCTGTAATGCCCTGAACACACTGTGCTATCTCATGTTAAAGATAATTTATTTTGCTTTAAATGTTCTCCATGTCCCATCCACCATGCAAACTTTTTCAGAAATCTTTCTTTGTTCTAGGACAGACATAATCATTTCCTCTTCAGTGGTCGCACTATCCCACATTCATCTCTCCATTACAGGAATTATCATAATGCATTATAAGTGTTTTCACTTATTTGTTCCTTCTCAAACTGTGTGGTAGATAAGATTTACAACATCCTCAAAGTAAATACAAAAGTCTCCTAGAAAATTTCTTATACTACTCACCAAAGTAAACTGAGAGCATGAAGATATATTAATGTACATCTTATTTAAGACAGATCTTTGGTGTACTGGTTAACAATCCTCACATTAGGTATCACAGATACATAAATGTCTAGATGTTATCAGATACTCAAAGACTAAGATTAAGCATATTTGGCTGGGCATGGTGGCTCACGCCTGTAATTCCAGCACTTTTGAAAGATCAAGGTGGGAGGATTGTTTGAGTCCAGGAGTTCTAGACCAGTCTGGGCAACTTAGCGAGATGCTATCTCTACAAAAAATTTAAAAATTAGCCAGGCATGGTGAAGCATTCACCAGCTATTTAGGAGGCTGAGGTGGGAGGATTGCTTGAGCCCAGGAGGTTGAGGCTGCAGTGAGTCCTGATTGCACCCCTGCACTCCATTCTGGAAGACAGAGCAAGACCCTGTCTCTAACATTAAAAAAAGATTAAGTGCATTCACAAATACACTTTAAATAAAATCACTGTAATAAGTGAAGCTGAAAAGCTAACAACTACTATATTAGAGTTTCCTGTATGTGCTACGGTAGCATGTCCTATAACTGTAATTTTCCAACCTGATGGCCAAGATGATGATGTCTGACATTACTTGGGATGGCAATTACTAGAAGTGGAAATGAAGCCAAGGCTCCACTTGAAAGACTATAATGAGTCACAGTTGAAAAGAACAAAGAGAAGCTCATTTCAGGCCAGGGTAACAGCAAGTGCAAACTCTACTGCAGGAAAGGGCGTGGTGTATCAAGGGAAAAATGTTAGAATGAGCTAGAGAAAAATGTTTTGAGGTCAGACAGAGAGGCAGTCAATGCCACATGAAACCTTGTAGACCACGGTAAAGAGTCTGAATGTTATTTAAGCAGCAGAAAGCCACTGAAGTCTTGAGCATGGCTGTGATTTGACATAATTTACAATATTAAAAAAGACTTCTGGTTTCTATTTGGACAATGGATTTCACACAGGTAGCCACAGAATGAGGAAGATAAGTTAGGAAATAATTGGTTGATATGACTAATAGATTGATGACATAGATGAATAATCTGTAGGAAAGAGCTAGAGTAATAAAGTTGAGTATCATCAGCATATAAATTATATTTAAAGCCTTGGGGTCAGATTACTTGGGAAGCAAATGCAAATAAAGAAGGCCCAGGATATAGCCTTGAAATAGCACATTTATCTTCTGAAGACTTCCAGCTCTGGCCATGAGAGAATAATAATGGCCAGACTTAACCTCCCACAGGAAACAACTAGAAAACTGGACAAAATACATGACATTGTGTTTAGATATTAAACAATAAGCAGCACACGACTGTCATCCCTGTGAGAAGGGAAATGAATGAACTAAACCCTACCACTAAACTGGCTTTCTACCTGGAGAAAATATCTGGACTTTGTGTGCAGCCTTGCTAGATTGATGAGACAAAGATCCAAGTTCAGGGAGGTAGAACTAGAAAAGAGAGTTTTATTTGAAAAATAAAAAAAACTTCAAAACTTTGCAAGGTAGTTTTCTTGAGTCTTTGATGAGCACAGGCCATGAATATGTATAGAATGAAACTTCACAAAGCTAGGCCAAAACAACTGGGGAGTTGTAGACTGAACAATGCTCAGAGCGCATCCAGGTAGGAGATGATCAAACTGACTGGGAGAGAGGTGTTTCTTCAAGACCACCTGTGGTGTACAGTGGAGGCCCCAGAGGGTCATGCCTTGGAAATAAGCTGAAGTAGCTCTAGAATGAAGACAACTTTACACTTGTCCTAGTAAAGCTTAAAAACAAAGTTTAAAAGTACAAAATATATCCACAAGTAACTTGACTCTCTTAAACCCAACACTATTTACAGGAAGAAAGTAATAACAAAAAAATCAGAGACCTAGGAATATAATATTCACAAGGTCCACCTTCAAATAAAGAATTATAAAACATACCCAGTAGTAGGACAATATGACCCATCACCAGTAGAAAAGTAAGTCAACAGAAAAAGATACACAGATGATGGAACTCGCAGATAAGGATGTTAAGCCAGCTATTTTAATGGAGTATTAAAGGATAAACATGAACATAATGAGGAGAGAAATGGAAGATACAAAAAACAACTTCTAAAGATAAAACATACAATATCAAAATAAAAGTTTCACTGAGTGGGATTAATAGTATATTATTGCAGAAAAAAGATAAGTAAACGTGAATACATACTAATAGAATTCATCCACAATGAAGTACAGAGAGAAAAAAAGACTGAAAACAAAATGAACATAATCTTAGTGACCTATGGAATGGTATCAGTCTAACATATACGTAACTGGAGTCACAGAAAAGGGAGTAGGGAGAAAGAGAAAAAAATATTTAATTGAAATAATAGCCAAAACTTTTCCAAATTTGATGAAAAGTATAAACCCAAGGGTCCAAGAAGATCAATGAACCCCAAAGCAGGATAAACACACACACATTACAGACCCCATATACAGCATTGGTCTCATAAGATTATAATAGAGCTGAAAAATTCCTCTCACCACCTAATGGCATCATAGTGTCACAGTGTAATGCATTACTCATGTTTGTGGTGATGCTGATGTAAACAAACCTACCACACTGCTAGTCCTATAAAACCTTACTTCCCCAAAACCTTACCAAAGCATTTAATAATCAAAATGCTAGAAACCAGTGATAAAAAGAAAACTGTAAAAGAAGCCAGAGAAAAAGATACACTATATACACAAAGATAAGCAAGCTCACATATTTCTTAGAAACAATGCAACCCAGAAGACAATATAATTCTATATTTAGTGAAATATCCACTCAAAATGAAGGTGAAATAAAAATACTTTCACACAAACAAAATCTGAAAAAAACATCATCAACAGGGCTGTGTAAGAAGTGTTAACGGAAGTTCTTTTTTTTTTTTTTTTTTTTTTTTGAGACGGAGTCTCGCTCTGTCGCCCAGGCTGGAGTGCAGTGGCGCAATCTCGGCTCACTGCAAGCTCCGCCTCCCGGGTTCACGCCATTCTCCTGCCTCAGCCTCTCGAGTAGCTGGGACTACAGGCGCCCGCCACTGCGCCCGGCTAATTTTTTCTATTTTTTTTAGTAGAGACGGGGTTTCACCATGGTCTCGATCTCCTGACCTTGTGATCCGCCCGCCTCGGCCTCCCAAAGTGCTGGGATTACAGGCGTGAGCCACCGCGCCCGGCCAACGGAAGTTCTTAAAGTGGAAGAAAAATAATACCAGATAGAAACTTGAATTCTGCACAAAAGAACAAAAAATGTCAGAAATAGTAAATATGTAAATATAAAAGACTTTCTCAATTTCTGATTTCTGGAAAAGATAAATGAATGTTTAAGCAAAAATAATAAAAATGTATTGTGGAATTTATAACGTGGTAGAAAAATACCTGACAACAATACCACGAAGGAAAGGCAGGACGGGAATAGAAGTACAGTCATGCTTTGCTTAACAAAGATACACTCCGAGAAAAGTGCTGTTAGGCAACTTCGTCATTGTGTGAACATCACAGAGTGTAATTACAGAAACCTAGATGGTATTAGCCTACTACATATCTAGGATATGTGGTACAGCCTATTGTTCCTAGGCTACGAACTTGTATAGCATGTTACTACACTCAGTATTATAGAAGATTGTAATACAATGGTAAATATCTGTCTGTCTAAACACTAAGGTATAGTCAAAATACCATATAAAAGATTAAAAATGGTGCACCTGTATAGGTACTTACCGTGAATGGAGCTTGTGGAACTGGAAGTTGCCCTGGGTAAGTGAGTGAGTGAGTGGTGAGTGAAATGTGAAGGCCTGGGACATTAGTGTAGACTACTGTGGACTTTATAAACATTGTATACACAGACTACACTAAATGTATTTAAAAATTTTCTGTCTTCAATAAATTAACCTTAGCTTACTGTAATCTCTTCACTTTATAAACTTGAAGACACAAGCACACACATTAGCCTATGCCTACAGAGGGTCAGGATCATCAATATCACTGTCTTCCACCTCCAATCTAGAAAGTCTTCAAGGGCAATAACATGAATGGAGCTGTCATCTCCTGTGATAACTATACACTATACACTGAAACACCTCCTGAAGGTATACACTGAAATACCTCCTGAAGGACCTGCCTGAGGCTGTTGTACAGTTCACTTTCTTTTAATAAGTAGAACACTCCAAAATAATGATAAAAAGTAAAGCATTAAAAATACATAAACCATGCATGCAGTCATTTATTATTGTTGTCAAGCATTAGGTACTGTACATAATTGTATGTCCTAAACTTTTATAGGACTAAACTTTTATAGCAGTGTGGTAGGTTTGTTTACATCAGCATCACCACAAACATGTGAGTAACGCATTACACTGTGACACTATGATGTCATTAGGTGGTGAGAGGAATTTTTCAGCTCTATTATAATCTTATGGGACCATTGCTGTATATGGGGTCTCTAATTCACTGAAATGTCATTATGTGGTGCATGATTGCCTATGGTTGTAAGGCTTTTATGACATATGTGAAGTGGTATAATATTATTTGAAGGGAGATTATGCTAAGCTAAAGATGTATCTTGAAAACAAACAGTAGAGATAAAATAAGGTGCTAAAAATACTCAATCCAAAGGAAGGAAGAATAAAAGTAAAAAGGGAACAAAAAAGTGATCAGACAAATAGAAAATAAATAGCAAAATGGTAGGTTTAAACCCAATCATATGGTTGTGATATTAATAATTACATTAAATGTAAATTGTCTAATCAATTAAAAGAGATAGTTAGACTTGTTAAAAACAAGACTCGACTAACATGCTAACTGCAAGAAATCCACTTTAAATATAAAATGTTTGGTTAAGAGTAGTAAAGAATGTATATATACCATATAAAGATTAAGCATAAGAAAGCTGGAATGGCTATAATAAAACCAGAGAAAATGTTTCAGACAAGGTGATATGACCAGTGATAAAAGGATTCATTTCATGGTGACAAAGGGGTTGATCCATTAAGAAGACACATTGATTCTTAGTTTAAACGCAACTGAGTAGAAATTTCAACACTCCCTTTCAGTAATCGATAAGTAGAAAGAAAATCAGTAAGGATATTGAACAACATGATCAAACAAAAAGAATACTTCATAAACATAAACATACCAATTCATTCAGGAGACATAAGAATACTAAATTTTTATTTGTCCCAAACCAGAAATTCAAAATACATAAAATAAAAACTGACATAACTGAAAGAAGAAATAGTTACCTATACAAGTTGATATGGTATGGCTATGTCCCCACTCAAATCTCATCTGCAACTGTAATCCCCATGGGTCAGTGAAGGGACCTGGTGGGAGGTGACTGGATCATAGGGGTGGATCTCCCCCAAGCTATTCTTGTGATGGTGAGTGAGTTCTCATGAGATCTGACAATTTAAAAGTGTGTGGCACTTCCCCCTTCGTGCCCATGAGCTCTCTCTCTGTCTCCTGCTGCCATGTAAGATATGCCTTGCTTCCCCTTCGCCTTCTGACACGATTAAGTTTCCTGAAGCTCCCCAGTCATGTGGAACTGTAAGTCGATTAAATATCTTTTCTTCATAAATTACTCATTCTCAGGTAGTTCTTGATAGCAGTGTGAAAATTGACTACTACACAAGTGTAGTTAAGAATTTCAATCTTCCCTCAGCAATTTACAGTTCAAATAGATTAAAAAATCAGTAAAGATGTAGAAGACTTGAACAACAATATCAACCAATTTGACTTAATTGACATTTATAGTATATTTCACAGTAGAAAAACACACATTATTCTTAAGAAATTTGTTAGAGTAGGATCAACCAGCAGTGGACACAGAAGAGTGACTACTGAGTTCAGAGAAAAAGCAGGAAAGTATAATATAAAGGGAATCAACAGATAAAGTGAATTTAATAGTACAGCATATATGAACTCTGTTGAAAGAAGAAAAGCTAAGAAAAGTGAAAGAGAAAATGGTGCAGAGAATTTTCAACATACTGGTAACTGATGATCTGAACAGAGCTGCTTTAGTGGACGAGCAGGCTAAAAGCCATATTGGAATGTATTGGGAAGTGAATGCATGTGGAAACTGCAATGAGACTGCAACATAGTCAAGATGCTTGGTTGCAAAAGGGATAGAGAAATGGGGTGGTAGCTAAACAAGGATATTGTGCTCAAAAGAAGTTTGCTATTTTTGATGAGATTTATTAGAACGTGTATGTTGAGTAAATGATCCACGATAGGAAAAGTTGATGACACAGGTTAGAGTGGCAAAATTAATGGAGTCAGTTCTTTGAAGAGTGAGGAGGTGGGATCCAAAGCACAAGGGGAATTTCCTCAATCAAGAAAATAATCCCACCAGTAATTTAACATTTGCAAAAAAGAGCTTTAAACATGCTTATAAAAGGTTAAATTATCCCACCTTAGTAAACAGATTATATAAATATTTACAGAATGGGCAGAGATGGTTTGTGTTCTTTTCCTAAATGGCTACAGACTGCTTTGATTTTCTAGTGTTTTTTCTTGCCTCTTTCCAAATAGTCCTCTACATGAAATCTGCATTGCTGCTTCTACTTTGCTGTGGTTACTTCCAGAGTAAGTTCTTCTACAGAACTCTGAAGGCTGGACTAAGGTCATAAAAGGAAATCAAACAATCAAATCTATTATGCAAAGAATATTAACTTTATAGACGGCAACAAGGTATTAAGAAGCTCTGAGCTACAGATGGGCTATACACTTTTACTACAAAAGTACATGAATTGTATGATAGTCCTTATCTATAGGCCTTTCTCTCTAACTCTGAAGATCATTAAGTGTGTTTTGGTAGTTCACACCTTTCAAAAGACTGACTGATATTAGATAAATGAGGAAACTTAATCTCTAAATTTAAGCTAAGCATACGGAAATAGTCCACAAAACCGAAGCATACCCAGTTGGAAAATTAAACTGAAAATCAAAATGACTATTTATTATTTATTTGAGGCAGAGACTCACTCTGTCACCCAGGCTGGAGTGCAATGTCACAATCTCAGCTCACTGCAACCTTCACCTCCCGGGTTCAAGTGATTCTCTTGCCTCAGACTCCAAGTAGCTGGGATTACAGGTCCATACCACCACACCCAGCTAATTTTTGTAGTTTTAGTAGAGATGGGGTTTCGCCATGTTGGCCAGGCTGGTCTTGAGCTCCTCCCACCCCAGCTTCCCAAACTGCTGGGATTGTAGGTATGAGCCAGTATGCCTGGCCAAAATGACATATTTAAAAAATAGTTAAGCACTAAAGAATTCAGGCAATTCATTCCTTTACTGGCTAAAATAAATAAAAAAGGCCCAACCTCATTTGTAAAACACAGAAACATAAATGTATACAAATCAATACTATTACTCATTTGTTAAATAGATAATTTTTAAGTAAATGATAATAGTGGGTGGTATTTAACATTCAGAGAAATGGATGTGCTTTCACATACTATTGACAGAACTATAAACTATTTAGAAATGAGGCAGTATACATTATAACCTTTTCAATTCCACTTACAGAAATTTATTTTATGGAAATAATTGTAGATATGTACAAAGATAAGAGGTGTAAGTGATTACAACAAAAATTAAAGCGGAAAGGTACGAAAATAGAAACAGATTTGTAAAAAGATTATGATAAGAAGCTCAGTTAATGATGATATAAAGAGAATATGTGACAATGACAAAGGGCTGTTTTCATCACAGTATTGTAATAATGGCATTTGCAATAACGTCATAATATGTATTGAATAGAAAAGGTTATAAAGAGTATACATAACATCTTATTTTGGTAAAAAGTTATGTATATGCAAAAATTACATGAGAAGTAATATAACAAATGATATTTCTTATTTTTACCTGCATTTCAACATTTTCTGTAGAGATATTTTTTACAAGAAAAAATTGGTTACGTATATTCAAAAATAGCAAGTGAGAAAAAGAGGTCTGAAAAACTTCTATGAGAAAGTGCATATGAATATCTATTAATGTTTTTACATATGAATTAGGCAATACAGCACCTCTACCTCTGTCTTTTTTAGATATATTGCTTAAGCTTAGTGTGATACTAAAAACGGAAGTCAGGTTGGATAGTGGGAAAGAGCAATAGTGCATGAGGGTATATAAAGGGACTTTTTGCTCAAGTAAAAGACGCTATAAAAAAAATCCTTAACAGGAAGCCAATGAAATAGTCTTTATCCAAGTTGTACTCCCAATTGCAATTCCTTTGCTCAGAAGATGGAGGTTTTTGTTGGATGTGTGTTTGTGTCTGTGTTAAGAGATTAAAACTCAATATTACGGTTTATAAAAGAAAAACAGTAATACATGTTATCGAATGGATAATAGTTCCCATTTGAGGACAATACTTGCCTTTGGGTTGTTTGCATCAAACAGACCAGTTGAAAGTCCAATCAGCAAGGAATTCTTGTTTTTATTTTTTGGTGGTAAATGCGAGTGAGATCGAAATGCAAAGGATTCTTCTGGTGAACACTGAACTGATTGAACATGAGGGACTAAGTTCAAGTGTTCAGAATGAACCACTTTATGGAAAAATGGCTCTGGTTGCACAGACTTATCTACATCACATTTAGAGTGCTGAGAATCATTGACTCCAGTCTCTGTGGTAGAAAGGAGAGATTATGTGGTAAGTCTATACAGTACTTAAAGTTCTAAATGATGTTGATAAAGCACAATATGTAACACAAATTCCAGCAAAAAACCCACATATCAGGAAAATAAAATCAAAATATCTGTGTCAATATATTACCTTCTGAATAATCTTTAACAGGATACAATGTTTTATCTTCAGAGAGTTGATTTAATTTGTTATGTACTTTCACTATATTGAAAGTTCTACAATACAGACACAAGGCTAGGCATGGTGGCTAATGCCTTTAATCCCAGCCCCTCGGGAGGCCAAGGTGGGAGGATTGCTTGAGGCCAGGAGTTTGAAACCAGCCTGAGCAACTAAGTGAGACTCTGTCTCCACAAAAAATAAAATAACATTAGCCAAGGTAGAGGACTGCTTGAGGCCAGGAGTTTGAAACCAGCCTGAGCAACTAAGTGAGACTATGTCTCCACAAAAAATAAAATTAGCTGGGTGTAGCAGCGTATGACTGTAGTCCCAGCTACTCTGGAGGATGAGGTGAGGGTTTTTTGAGCCCAGGAATTCAAAGCTGCAGTAAGATCGAGCCACTGCACTCCAGCCTGGGCAACACAGTGAGACCCTGTCTCTCAAGAAAAACAAAATGAAAAAAAAAAAAAAGAAACAAATCCAAAGAAATGTGAAAAAATACACTATTTAGATACATACTTAGTTCCAGTTTATCTTTGTTCCTATAGGTTAGATGAAAAAAATTATTTTTTCTTTTCGTTTTAAGAAACAGGGTCTTGGTCTATTGCCCAGGCTGGAGTGCAGTGCTACTGCACTGCAGCCTTGAACTCCTGGCCTCAAACCATCCTCTCACCTCAGTCTCCTGAGTGGATGGGACTATAGGCACGCCACCATGCCTGGCTAATTTTAAAATTTTTTTGTAGGATGGAGTAGCGCTATGTCGTCCAGGCTGGTCTCAAACTTCTGGCCTCCCACCTCCGCCTCCCAAAGCACTGGGATTACAGGTGTAAGCCATTGCACCCAGCCTACCTTTCTTATATTTTAACTAATACTATTTAAAAAAGAAGACAATTTATTTAATGTCCTTAGTACCCTGGCTTAGCTTTGGCAAGTAATTCTTTTCATTTTGAATATCCAATAAAAATAACTGACCAAAAACATTCACTGCCATGTTGCCATACAATCCAGGCTTATTAATGTAGTCCACTGTGCTATGCCTATATTTTTAAAATGACTGAGATGACTGATAAGGAATGCTTTCTTATTTACATATTAACCAAATAAAACAGGTTGATGTTAATAATCACTGACAATCTTCCAGAAAGTAATTAGACTAATGCAATGATGCTTACCGATATGAATATCACTAAGTTGGTCCACAGTACTCGAGACTCCATTCTCAGAAACTTCATTTTCTTGAATGGTGATCCTATCTTCCAACCTGCCACAGATAGGTACACTAATTAAACACACACACACACGCAGTTTACCAGAAACAAAAGTGCTCTAAAATACAGAAAACGGAACACAAGTTCACTAGCATTCTTTGATCCCTCTTCCAAGTATTTTTCTCACTTTCATATATATTTTCTCACATAAGTACACTGTATTTTTCAGCCTGTTCAAATCCTCGCCAAACAGTAATCATTCACAGCAACCAGGCTCACCATGTTTTATAACAATAGTTCTCAAAGTATAGTCCCCAGACAACGGCATAGTAAAGAAACTGGTTAGAAATACAAATTCTCAGGCTCACCCTTGACCTGTGAATCAAGGGGGGATAAGGCCCAGCAATTAGTTGTGAAAAGTCCCAAAGTCATTCTAATACATGCTAATATCTGAGAACCACTACTTTAAAGAATGGGAATGCCCCTTAAGAGTGGAGACTATAAAACAATTACAATATATTAATACCATGGAATATCATGCAGCTGTTAAAAAATGAAGCAGAGATCTATATAAACTGATTAGAACAGGCAAGATATACTGTTAAGTAAACAAAGTGATTCGCAGACCAATTTGTATTAAATGGTGTTAGGTTTTGAAAAAATGGTTTGCAGCACAGAAAAATAGAATAATATTCACAAAAATATTTTAAACCTCAAAGGGAGGGGATTAAAATTGAGGAAAAAAAAATAAAAAAGAACTCACAATTTTTATCTCTGTATGCTTGGGAATTAAATTCATGCATTTTTTTTTAACAAAAATTTAAGGGCTGGAGGGATATATTCCAAAAGTACCAATAATTTATCTCTGGGAGTTAGCTTATAGGTAAGTTTTTATTTTCTAAATACTTTTAAATTTATTTCAAATTTTATTTTATTTTTTCAATTAATTTATTTTTTTTGAGACAGAGTCTTGTTCTGTTGCCCAGGCTGGAGTGCAGTGGCACTATCTCAGCTCACTGCAACCTCCACCTCCTCGGTTCACGCCATTCTCCTGCCTCAGCCTCCCAAATAGCTGGGACTACAGGTGCTGGCCACCATGCCCAGATAATTTTTGGTATTTTTAGTAGAGACAGGGTTTCATCATGTTAGCCAGGATGGTCTCAATCTCCTGACCTCATGATCTGCCCACCTCAGCCTCCCAAAGTGCTGGGATTACAGGCGTGAGCCACTGTGCCCGTCCTGTTTCAAATTTTAAATAATTTTCTACTTTTTCACTTTCAGATTTTCAGCCATTTTCTGTTTTTATTTTTATTTATTTATTTTTGAGAGAGTCTCACTGCCATTCAGGTTAGAGTGCAGTGGCACAATCTTGGCTCACTGCAGTCTTCTCCTCCCAGGTTCAAGTGATTCTCATGACTTAGCCTCCCGAGTAGCTAGGGTGACAGGCAGATGCCACTGCACCCGGCTAATTTTTGTATTTTTCAGTAGAGACGGGGTTTGCCATGTTGGTCAGGTTGGTCTCGAACTCCTGACCTCAGGTGATGCACCCGCCTTGGCCTCCCAAAGTGCTGGGATTACAGGGATAAGCCACTATGTCCAGCCTCTGTTTTTTATTTTTAAAGCTTATATATATATTTATTTTAAGAGACAGGGTCTTGCTCTGCTGCCCAGGCTGGAGTGCAGTGGCATAATCATGGCACTCACTGCAACCTTAATCTCCGGGGCTCAAGTGATCCTTCCACCTCAGTCTCCCAAGTAGCTGGGATTACTGGCACATGCAACCATGCCTGGCTATTTTTTTTTTCTCCCATAGAGGTGGGGTCTTGCTATGTTGCCCAGGCTGGTATCAAACTCCTGGCCTCAAACAACTTTCCCACCTTGGCTTCCCAAAGTGCTGGGATTACAGGCATAAGTCACTTTTCCCAGTCAAGCAACATATTTTTTTCATTCAGAATATAATGTCCCTTGGTTCCTCAAAAAGGTAAACTGAATTACCATATGATGCCACAATTCCACTCTAAGGTATATAACCAAAGGAACTGAAAGCAATGACTCAAACATATACCGTATGTCAATGTTCTCTGCAGCACTCTTCCAACAGCCAGAAGGCGGAAACAACCTACGTGCCCATCAACTGATGAATTATAAAAATATATGGTGTGTGTGTATATATGTCTATATAGATAAAATGGAGTATTATTCAGCCATAAACAGAAATGAAGAACTGGCATATCCTACAACACGGATGAAAAACTAAAAACAGTATGTTAAGTAAAAGAAGCCAGAAACAAAGGCTACATACTATATGATTCTGTAAGAAATATCCAGAATAGCTAAATCCACAGAGACAGAAAGCAGATTAATGGCTGCCAGAGGTTGGTGGGGAGGAAAAAAATGGGGGATGATTGTTTAACGGATAGAGAGGTGGGTGATGAAAATGTTCTGGAACTGTTTAGTGGTGATGGTTGTACACCACTGTGAATGTCTAAATGTCATCGGCTTGTACAATTTTAAATGGTGAATTTTATGTTATATGAATTTTATTCCAATAAAAAAGTAAAGTTCCTTTTAGGACTCCTAACTACTCGAATTCCAGTTGCCTCTCCTATTATTAGTTTGGTGCACACCTTGCCAGTTTTTTTCTTTAAATTTACATGCTAATCTAATACATGGAGATGCTTTTTTCATTCAATATTATTTTATTCCATTAATCAATGCTTTAAACATATTTCCATATTAATAAAGAGTCCCATTTATTCTTTTATCTTTTAGGTGCTGTTATATTCCATAACACTTTAGAGTTGACCCTTGAACAACATGGGTCTGAACTTCATGCATCTACTTAGATGCAATTTTTTTTCAACCAAATGTGGATTGAAAATACAGTATGCATGGGATGCAAACCCGTGTATACAGAGGGCTGGCTTTTCATATATGGGTTCCACAGAGCCGACTGTGGGAGTTGAGTATGTGTAGATTTTGGTATATGAAGGATACTGGAACCAATCCCTCAAATATACTAAAGGATGGCTGTATACAGAAACACAGCAGTATTTTTAGCTACCTCCTTATTAATGCTATTTAGACTGTTTCAAATTATTTGTTGTGACTCTCCTGGAATGAATATTCCTGCATTTGCTTCTTTGTGCTCATGTATGAATGATCTGGAGAGTAGATACCAAAAGTAAAAGAGGTATATTATAGGATGTACACATTTAAAACTTTAACGAAACTGTCAAATGGATCTCTAAACTGGCTCTACCATTTCATGTATGTATTTGCAGTCCATCAAAGCACCGTAGTCCCAATCCCTCACAGACATTTGATATATCATTTCTCTTCATATATCATATATCATTTCATGTTATTTTTGGAATATAACATTTTATGTTATAACATATATTATTTCATGTTATTTTATGGAAAAACAATCAGTGGAAAATATATCTTTTCCATTGATGTGGACAATGACTCTTGCCCTGCCTCTTACTCACTCTTCTTTGAGGAGGAGTAAGTATCTGACTAGCAGTGACATTCACAGGACCCTAGTTCTCCACTAAGTTAGTCTATGAAACACTTAGGAATCTGACTTCTTCGTCTGTCATTTTATTGACGCCCTATAACTCCTAAAGTATCACACTGTTGTATTTACTAACTATCTGGGTTTCTTCCTTCATGAATAGCCTATTCATTGCCTTTCTCCATTTTTCTCTTGGACTTTTGTCTTTTTCTTATTAATTTATACACATTCTTTATAAATTCTGGATATTAATTGTTATGTCAGGCTGCCTCCTTTAAAATTTTTTTATTTAGGTCTTTAATCAATCTGGTACTGTTTTGTTGAATGGTTTCAGAAATTGAAATGATTATTTTTTCCAAATTGTGACTGATTTGTCTCAAAAGCATGTATTAAATAGGTTATCTTTTTATGTTGATTAGAAATACCATCTTTATCATTTATTAAATTTCCATATATACATATCAAATACTGGTTTTCCATTATTCCTATAATATATAAAAATGATTTAAAGAATAGAAGACACTGTCTCTGCCTTTAAGGAACTTGTTTTTGTTTTTGTTTTTTTGTTTTTTTTGAGACAGAATCTCACTCTGTCACCAAGGCTGGAGTGTAGTGGTGCAATCTTGGTTCACCGCAACCTCTACCACCTGAGTTCAAGTGATTCTCATGTCTCAGCCACACAGGTAGCTGGAATGACAGGCATGCACACAACCACATCTGGCTAATTTATTTGTATTTTTAGTAGGGGCGGGGTTTCACCACGTTGGTCACGCTCGTCTCAAACTCCTGGCCTCAAGAGATCCACCTACCTCAGCCTCTCAAAGTGCTGGGATTACAGGTGTGAGCCACTGGGCACATACTGCTAAGCAAAAGGGGCCAATCTAAAGACTTCATACTATATAACTAGATGACATTCTGGAAAAGGCAAAACTATGGAGACAATAAAAAGATCAGTGGCTGTCAGGGATTGTGGGGTGGAAAGGAGACAGGATAAACAGGTGAAGCACAGAGGATTGTACAGTATCATAGGAATAATAGTGTAATGTGAATCCATGTCATTATACATTTGTCAAAACTTGTAGAATGTACCAAAGAGTGAACCCTAATGTAAACTATAAACTTTAAGTTAACAGTAATGTGTCAATATTGGCTCATCAGTTGTAATAAATAAAACACATTAATGCAAGATGTTAAAAATATCACAGCTTGCCAGGAATAAGAAAAAAAATTTGTTTGGGGTGGGGAATGAGGGGTATATAGTAAGTCTATAATTTTTGCTCATTTTTTTGTAAACTAAAATTGCTCACAAAAGTCTATTAGTGACTTTTGTGAAAGTCACTAAAAAAAATCAATAAAGCCAATACAGCAAAAGACTAAAAAGAATATAAAAATAAAATACACGGGGGGCGGAGCAAGATGGCTGAATAGGAACAGCTCCAGTCTCCAACTCCCAGCGCGAGCGACACAGAAGACCGGTGATTTCTGCATTTTCAACTGAGGTACTGGGTTCATCTCACTGGGGAGTGCCAGACGATCGGTGCTGGTCAGCTGCTGCAGCCCGACCAGCGAGAGCTGAAGCAGGGCGAGGCATTGCCTCACCTGGAAAGCGCAAGGGGGAAGGGAATCCCTTTTCCTAGCCAGGGGAACTGAGACACACAACACCTGGAAAATCGGGTAACTCCCACCCCAATACTGCGCTTTAAGCAAACAGGCACACCAGGAGATCATATCCCACACCTGGCCGGGAGGGTCCCACACCCACGGAGCCTCCCTCATTGCTAGCACAGCAGTCTGTGATCTACCGGCAACGCAGCAGCGAGGCTGGGGGAGGGGCGCCCGCCATTGCTGAGGCTTAAGTAGGTAAACAAAGCTGCTGGGAAGCTCGAACTGGGTGGAGCTCACAGCAGCTCAAGGAAACCTGCCTGTCTCTGTAGACTCCACCTCTGGGGACAGGGCACAGTAAACAATAACAACAGAAAGCTCTGCAGACGCAAACGACTCTGTCTGACAGCTTTGAAGAGAGCAGTGGATCTCCCAACACGGAGGTTGAGATCTGAGAAGGGACAGACTCCCTGCTCAAGTGGGTCCCTGACCCCGGAGTAGCCTAACTGGGAGACATCCCCCACTAGGGGCAGTCTGACACCCCACACCTCACAGGGTGGAGTACACCCCTGAGAGGAAGATTCCAAAGCAAGAATCAGACAGGTACACTCGCTGTTCAGAAATATTCTATCTTCTGCAACCTCTGCTGCTGATACCCAGGCAAACAGGGTCTGGAGTGGACCTCAAGCAATCTCCAACAGACCTACAGCTGAGGGTCCTGACTGTTAGAAGGAAAACTATCAAACAGGAAGGACACCTACACCAAAACCCCATCAGTACATCACCATCATCAAAGACCAGAGGCAGATAAAACCACAAAGATGGGGAAAAAGCAGGGCAGAAAAGCTGGTAATTCAAAAAATAAGAGCGCATCTCCCCCGGCAAAGGAGCGCAGCTCATTGCCAGCAACGGATCAAAGCTGGACGGAGAATGACTTCGACGAGATGAGAGAAGAAGGCTTCAGTCCATCAAATTTCTCAGAGCTAAAGGAGGAATTACGTACCCAGCGCAAAGAAACTAAAAATCTTGAAAAAAAAGTGGAAGAATTGATGGCTAGAGTAATTAACGCAGAGAAGCTCATAAACGAAATGAAAGAGACGAAAACCATGACACGAGAAATACGTGACAAATGCACAAGCTTCAGTAACCGACTCGATCAACTGGAAGAAAGAATGTCAGCGATTGAGGATCAAATGAATGAAATGAAGCGAGAAGAGAAACCAAAAGAAAAAAGAAGAAAAAGAAATGAACAAAGCCTGCAAGAAGTATGGGATTATGTAAAAAGACCAAATCTACGTCTGATTGGGGTGCCTGAAAGTGAGGGGGAAAATGGAACCAAGTTGGAAAACACTCTTCAGGATATCATCCAGGAGAACTTCCCCAACCTAGTAGGGCAGGCCAACATTCAGATCCAGGAAATACAGAGAATGCCACAAAGATACTCCTCGAGAAGAGCAACTCCAAGACACATAATTGCCAGATTCACCAAAGTTGAAATGAAGGAAAAAATCTTAAGGGCAGCCAGAGAGAAAGGTCGGGTTACCCACAAAGGGAAGCCCATCAGACTAACAGCAGATCTCTCGGCAGAAACTCTTCAAGCCAGAAGAGAGTGGGGGCCAATATTCAACATTCTTAAAGAAAAGAATTTTAAACCCAGAATTTTATATCCAGCCAAACTAAGTTTCATAAGTGAAGGAGAAATAAAATCCTTTACAGATAAGCAAATGCTTAGAGATTTTGTCACCACTAGGCCTGCCTTACAAGAGACCCTGAAGGAAGCACTAAACATGGAAAGGAACAACCGGTACCAGCCATTGCAAAAACATGCCAAAATGTAAAGACCATCAAGGCTAGGAAGAAACTGCATCAACTAACGAGCAAAATAACCAGTTAATATCATAATGGCAGGATCAAGTTCACACATAACAATCTTAACCTTAAATGTAAATGGACTAAATGCTCCAATTAAAAGACACAGACTGGCAAACTGGATAAAGAGTCAAGATCCATCAGTCTGCTGTATTCAGGAGACCCATCTCACACGCAGAGACATACATAGGCTCAAAATAAAGGGATGGAGGAAGATTTACCAAGCAAATGGAGAACACAAAAAAGCGGGGGTTGCAATACTAGTCTCTGATAAAACAGACTTTAAACCATCAAAGATCAAAAGAGACAAAGAAGGCCATTACATAATGGTAAAGGGATCAATTCAACAGGAAGAGCTAACTATCCTAAATATATATGCACCCAATACAGGAGCACCCAGATTCATAAAGCAAGTCCTTAGAGACTTACAAAGAGACTTAGACTCCCATACAATAATAATGGGAGACTTCAACACTCCACTGTCAACATTAGACAGATCAACGAGACAGAAAGTTAACAAGGATATCCAGGAATTGAACTCATCTCTGCAGCAAGCAGACCTAATAGACATCTATAGAACTCTCCACCCCAAATCAACAGAATATACATTCTTCTCAGCACCACATCGTACTTACTCCAAAATTGACCACGTAATTGGAAGTAAAGCACTCCTCAGCAAATGTACAAGAACAGAAATTATAACAAATTGTCTCTCAGACCACAGTGCAATCAAACTAGAACTCAGGACTAAGAAACTCAATCAAAACCGCTCAACTACATGGAAACTGAACAACCTGCTCCTGAATGACTACTGGGTACATAACGAAATGAAGGCAGAAATAAAGATGTTCTTTGAAACCAATGAGAACAAAGATACATCATACCAGAATCTCTGGGACACATTTAAAGCAGTGTGTAGAGGGAAATTTATAGCACTAAATGCCCACAAGAGAAAGCAGGAAAGATCTAAAATTGACACTCTAACATCGCAATTAAAAGAACTAGAGAAGCAAGAGCAAACACATTCGAAAGCTAGCAGAAGGCAAGAAATAACTAAGATCAGAGCAGAACTGAAGGAGATAGAGACACAAAAAACCCTCCAAAAAATCAATGAATCCAGGAGTTGGTTTTTTGAAAAGATCAACAAAATTGACAGACCACTAGCAAGACTAATAAAGAAGAAAAGAGAGAAGAATCAAATCGACACAATTAAAAATGATAAAGGGGATATCACCACCGACCCCACAGAAATACAAACTACCATCAGAGAATACTATAAACACCTCTACGCAAATAAACTGGAAAATCTAGAAGAAATGGATAATTTCCTGGACACTTACACTCTTCCAAGACTAAACCAGGAAGAAGTTGAATCCCTGAATAGGCCAATAGCAGGCTCTGAAATTGAGGCAATAATTAATAGCCTACCAACCAAAAAAAGTCCAGGACCAGATGGATTCACAGCTGAATTCTACCAGAGGTACAAGGAGGAGTTGGTACCATTCCTTCTGAAACTATTCCAATCAATAGAAAAAGAGGGAATCCTCCCTAACTCATTTTATGAAGCCAACATCATCCTGATACCAAAGCCTGGCAGAGACACAACAAAAAAAGAGAATTTTAGACCAATATCCCTGATGAACATCGATGCAAAAATCCTCAATAAAATACTGGCAAACCGGATTCAGCAACACATCAAAAAGCTTATCCACCATGATCAAGTGGGCTTCATCCCTGGGATGCAAGGCTGGTTCAACATTCGCAAATCAATAAACATAATCCAGCATATAAACAGAACCAAAGACAAGAACCACATCATTATCTCAATAGATGCAGAAAAGGCTTTTGACAAAATTCAACAGCCCTTCATGCTAAAAACGCTCAATAAATTCGGTATTGATGGAACGTACCTCAAAATAATAAGAGCTATTTATGACAAACCCACAGCCAATATCATACTGAATGGGCAAAAACTGGAAAAATTCCCTTTGAAAACTGGCACAAGACAGGGATGCCCTCTCTCACCACTCCTATTCAACATAGTGTTGGAAGTTCTGGCTAGGGCAATCAGGCAAGAGAAAGAAATCAAGGGGATTCAGTTAGGAAAAGAAGAAGTCAAATTGTCCCTGTTTGCAGATGACATGATTGTATATTTAGAAAATCCCATTGTCTCAGCCCAAAATCTCCTTAAGCTGATAAGCAACTTCAGCAAAGTCTCAGGATACAAAATTAATGTGCAAAAATCACAAGCATTCTTATACACCAGTAACAGACAAACAGAGAGCCAAATCAGGAATGAACTTCCATTCACAATTGCTTCAAAGAGAATAAAATACCTAGGAATCCAACTTACAAGGGATGTAAAGGACCTCTTCAAGGAGAACTACAAACCACTGCTCAGTGAAATAAAAGAGGACACAAACAAATGGAAGAACATACCATGCTCATGGATAGGAAGAATCAATATCGTGAAAATGGCCATACTGCCCAAGGTAATTTATAGATTCAATGCCATCCCCATCAAGCTACCAATGAGCTTCTTCACAGAATTGGAAAAAACTGCTTTAAAGTTCATATGGAAGCAAAAAAGAGCCCGCATCTCCAAGACAATCCTAAGTCAAAAGAACAAAGCTGGAGGCATCACGCTACCTGACTTCAAACTATACTACAAGGCTACAGTAACCAAAACAGCATGGTACTGGTACCAAAACAGAGATATAGACCAATGGAACAGAACAGAGTCCTCAGAAATAATACCACACATCTACAGCCATCTGATCTTTGACAAACCTGAGAGAAACAAGAAATGGGGAAAGGATTCCCTATTTAATAAATGGTGCTGGGAAAATTGGCTAGCCATAAGTAGAAAGCTGAAACTGGATCCTTTCCTTACTCCTTATACGAAAATTAATTCAAGATGGATTAGAGACTTAAATGTTAGACCTAATACCATAAAAATCCCAGAGGAAAACCTAGGTAGTACCATTCAGGACATAGGCATGGGCAAAGACTTCATGTCTAAAACACCAAAAGCAACGGCAGCAAAAGCCAAAATTGACAAATGGGATCTCATTAAACTAAAGAGCTTCTGCACAGCAAAAGAAACTACCATCAGAGTGAACAGGCAACCTACAGAATGGGAGAAAATTTTTGCCATCTACTCATCTGACAAAGGGCTAATATCCAGAACCTACAAAGAACTCAAACAAATTTACCAGAAAAAAACAAACCACCCCATCAAAAAGTGGGCAAAGGATATGAACAGACATTTCTCAAAAGAAGACATTCATACAGCCAACAGACACATGAAAAAATGCTCATCATCACTGGCCATCAGAGAAATGCAAATCAAAACCACAATGAGATACCATCTCACACCAGTTAGAATGGCGATCATTAAAAAGTCAGGAAACAACAGGTGCTGGAGAGGATGTGGAGAAATAGGAACACTTTTACACTGTTGGTGGGATTGTAAACTAGTTCAACCATTATGGAAAACAGTATGGCGATTCCTCAAGGATCTAGAACTAGATGTACCATATGACCCAGCCATCCCATTACTGGGTATATACCCAAAGGATTATAAATTATGCTGCTATAAAGACACATGCACACGTATGTTTATTGCAGCACTATTCACAATAGCAAAGACTTGGAATCAACCCAAATGTCCATCAGTGACAGATTGGATTAAGAAAATGTGGCACATATACACCATGGAATACTATGCAGCCATAAAAAAGGATGAGTTTGTGTCCTTTGTAGGGACATGGATGCAGCTGGAAACCATCATTCTTAGCAAACTATCACAAGAACAGAAAACCAAACACCGCATTTTCTCACTCATAGGTGGGAACTGAACAATGAGATCACTTGGACTCGGGAAGGGGAACATCACACACCGGGGCCTATCATGGGGAGGGGGGAGGGGGGAGGGATTGCATTGGGAGTTATACCTGATGTAAATGACGAGTTGATGGGTGCAGCACACCAACATGGCACAAGTATACATATGTAACAAACCTGCACGTTGTGCACATGTACCCTACAACTTAAAGTATAATAATAATAAATAAATTAAAAAAAAAAAAGAAAAAAATAAAATACACAACAAAATTTAACTATTATATCAAAGATATATCATACTTCTGTAAATTAACTAGATATTTAAACACAAAAATTTCAGATTGAATCACGAACCATATCAGAAACATAACTAAAATAAAATAATTCAGAAAAGCTGAAAACAGAAGAAGGAGCCAGTGCAGACTGGGCAAATATAAATAAAAAGATAAAACTTAGTCAAAAAATATTTTTGTATTTTTAGTAGAGATGGGGTTTCGCCATGTTGGCCAGGCTGGTCTCAAACTCCTGACCTCAGGTGATCTGCCCTCCTCGGCCTCCCAAAGTACTGGGAATACAGGTGTGAGCCACCACACCCGGCCCACTTCATTTACTTTTTTTGAGACAGAGTCTTGCTCTGTAGCCCAGGCTGCAGTGCAGTGGCATGATCTTGGCTCACTGCAATCTCTGCCTCCTGGGTTCAAGCGATTCTTGTGCCTCAGTCTCTCAAGTAGCTGGGACTACATGCACGTGCCACCATGCCTGGCTAATTTTTGTATTTTTGTTAGAGACAGAGTTTTGCCATGTTGGCCAGGCTGGTCTTGAACTCCTGCCCTCAAGTGATCTTCTCGCCTCAGACTCCCAAATTGCTGGGATTACAGGTGTCAGCCACTGTGCCTGGCCTCTTCAAATATTTTATATACTTATTTCTGAACCATATGAATATCTATTAAAATTAAATTATTTTTATAAGGTATTACAATATTAGGATATTGTTGCAATATTAGCTTATTATAGTATTTTCTTAAAAGTTATTACAAAAGGGACCTGGGTTTTAAAATGTAAGGAAGAGATGTACATACTGAGTTTCCTTTGTTTCTTTTTCCTCACTAATCCACACATCAGTAACAGTGCATGGCAAGCTCTCATCTTTGTTTGTTTCACTTGGCTCTTGTAGAACTTCTGTTTCCAAATCATCAGGTTCTGCAAAGGATAAACATAACAAGAAACATCTCAAAGCAAAATTTGTCAGGAGAATATTGAATAAACTTTCATAAATGATTGTTACCTAGTTTTAGGGTAATATAGTCATTAAAACAGAAAAATTAAATAGTCTATTTATAGGGTTTAAATCTTATTATTGTGTTAAGTCTCTAGTTCAGTTATTTCTGAAATGACAGACTACTTCTTTTGCCTTTTACTGTAATAAAAATGCTCAAAGGTAATATGGTATACTCTCTATTTTTCACCATTATGTAAAATTTTCTCTTCCATTAAAAATTTAGTCATATATAAATTTGTTTAGAGAAGGTATAAAAACAGTTTAAAGAATAAAGATATTTGTGGTTAGAAATATGGAAGAATAGACTGTGATATTACTGATTAGTAACTAAAATAAAATTTCAATCTTTAAAATCTATCTTTTAATAGTCAAAAAAGAAAAACTATTACCTGGACTTTCACAATGATATTGAGAACATAATTGAATGGCACTAAAAATCTATTTTCTTAGACGTTCAATAATTTTTTTTTTTTTTTTTTTTTTTGAGACAGCGTTTCACTCCCATTGCTCAGGCTGGAGTGCAGTGGTGTGCTCTTGGCTCACTACAACCTACACCTCCCAGGCTCAAGTGATCCTCCTGCCTCAGCCTCCTGAGTAGCTGGGACTAGAGGCACACACTACCACACCAGGCTAATTTTTGTATTTTTAGTAGAGATGGGGCTTCACCATGTTGCCAGGTTGGTCTTGAACTCCTGACCTCAAGTGATCCACCTGCCTCAGTCTCTCAAAGTGCTGGGATTAGAGGTGTGAACCACCATGCCTGGCCTGACCCTCAGTTAACATCAAGATGTCACCTCTGTTTTCTGGCAGTGCCTCATTTTTCAGTTGGTTGATATTTTCCAAAAGTGAATAGAGATGAGAAGAGTATTTGTTAACTTCTCTCTTTCCTTTCCAATTAAGATTATCAATACTACCCTGTTTAAGCCAACACTATCCCTCCTACTTCCCCTGGAATATAGACATACTTCTCCATTTTTAAAGCTTCCAATTATCTGTCTTACTTGGAAAGACAACTGATATTGTACTAAACTTTTAAGTTTTTATCTTTTATTTAAATGATTATTTTGGTCATTCATTCAAGGTAAGCACTTGGGGGCAAAATCCTTTTTTATTTTTTAATGAATAACTCTGTTTCCTAGCACTTTAAGCTGTATCATTATCAACTTATTCTATAAACTTGACTTATGACTGTATTACCTGCAAAGCCTAGAATATTTACTCTCTGGTCTATCAACTCCTGCACTAGGCTATACAGCTTCCATAGTATTCCTAATATTCTTTTCTTTTCTTTTTTAAAGAAAAGACATAAGATACTGTTTTAGTTCAGGCTACTATAACAGAATATCATAGACTGGGTGGCATAAACAATATAAACTTATTTCTCAGAGTTCTGGAGGCTGAAGGATCCAATGTCAGCGTGCCAGCATGGTTGGTTCTAGAGGGCCCTCTTCCTGTTTTGCAGATAACCTTTTCCTCCTTGTATCCTTATGTGGTAGAAAGCAGAAAGCTCTCTGGCCTATTCTTATAAGGGCACCCATCCCATTCATGAGGGTGCCACTCTCATAACCTAATTACCTTGCAAAGACTCCACCTCCAATACCATTACATCAGGGATTAGATTTCAACATATGATTTTTTTTGGGGGGTAGGGAGGGGAACAAACTTTCATTCCATAATGATACTAGTAACTATGGTTCTAATGAATAAGATTATTTAAGTTACTCTGGTGAATTAAGGATGGTCACATGTTGCAGGGTTTCTGGTTTCCTCTCAACTAGAGGGAGCTCTGTTTCTCCTCCTCTTTAATTTCAGCTGGCATGCTGATTCCTTTGAGTAATGGAATAGAGTGAAAGTGATGCTATGCCAGGTCCACGCTGAGCCTTCAAGAGAACTGGGAGCTTCTATTTGATACCTGGAAGCCTGAGCCATCATGAAAATAGTTTATTCTGAAAGACCACATTGCAATGCCATGAGACTAAAATGAAGGAGAGGGAGCCGGAAAAGCCCCGCCAGTATGCCAGGCATGGGAGTGATATCATTTTGCGTCTTCCAAAAAAGCCCAGCTGATGGCTGAATACCACTCAGCAATACCAGCTGATGCTACATGAAGCAGAAGAACCTCCAAATTCCTGACTCAAAAAATTGTGAGATAACATAAAATAAAAATAAAAATTGTTTTTTATTTTGGAGACAAGTTCTCACTCTGTCACTCAGGCTGGAGTGCAGTGGCATGCTCATGGCTCACTGTAGCCTCAAACTCTTGGGCTCAAGTGATTCTCCCACCTCAGCCTCCCTAGTAGATGGGACTACAGGCATGCAGCACCACATGCAGCTAATTTTCATATTTTCAGTAGAGATGGGGTACTGTCATGTGGCCCAGGCTGGTCTTAAACTCCTGGGCTCAAGCGATCTGCCAGCCTTGGCTTCCTGAAGTGTCAGGATTACAGGTGTGAGCCACCAAGCCCGGCCTAAAATTGTTCTTTTAAGCTACTAAGTTTTAGGAGTAATTTGTTTTGCAGCAATAGATAACTAAAACAGAATTACATATCCAGAAGTGGGGAGCTGACGTGAAAGCCTGTGTACACTGGCTTTGGGACTGTGGAGCAGGCAGAAATTGGAAGGGCTTCAGTGACATTGTTGGTGAGAGACTGGCCAGTGAAAAACGGTTACTGGAGGCTGGAGAAAAGGGGATTCTTGTTCTACAATGGCTGAAAGTTTGGTAACTGCAATAATGTGGAAGATAGTAAATGTACTTTATGGATCCAGTAGTCTAGCTAAGGAGTTATCAAAGCAGAACATTCAAAGTGACAGCTGCTTAATAACTTATCATAAAGAACAAGAAAAGAGATTAATTGAAGAAAAAAGTTTAGCTTATGAGCAGAATTTAGAAGAGATACAGAGAGTCCAGGATAATTCCTTCTAGGCAACAAAAGCTTCTTAAAGGAAGACATGGCCTCAAGACAAAGACTAAATTCAGGACAGTAGGGTGTGGCCTCAGGGCAAAGATGAAGTCAAGGTTGTGCCCATAAGATCTGTTATGGCACAGAAAGATTTAAAGGCATGCCTTGCAGACCCTCTTTGCTAGACAAAGGATTTCTAAGAACTCAAGAGCACTATCTTACAGTATCCTTATAGATAACTGAAGGTAGAAAAGAGTCCATCTCAGAAACATGAGTGGCTTTTGTTAACCACAGTGAATATCAGTAATATTCACATAAACCCACAAATTTACTTAGAAATTCTGCTTGTGGAAGCACTATAAGCTCTGACTGAAGGGGACAAGCATAGTCCAAAACAGAAGAGCCCTTGAGCACACCAAGCTTTGGTGCAAGGAAGCAGGCTGACACTGCTATTCCTGGTTGGATTTTAGAATTTCTAGGGACCAGTGACTGCTATCTGCTTCCCATCTTCCTTGTTTTTGAAAAGGTGTCTCAAAGATTGTTTCACCATTGTATGTTGTACGTATGGAAAACAGGGAACTTATTTTTTTTTTTACTCACAGGTCTTCAGATTGAGAATCACCGTACTCGAAGACCTGTAGATGAGAAAACCCATCTGCACTGAGGCTTGATTTTGTCATATTAAACTCTGAGCTAATGTCATGAGATGAGGCTTTGAGAAGGCGTGAGTGGATTTTGCATATGGGAGGAATGAAAATAATTTTTGGTCAGAGGGCCGACTATGGCAGATTTAGGACAGATGCAAATTCTTTGACACCCTTCCCATTGAGAGGTGGGTTCTGTTTCCCCTCCCTTTGAATCCAGGTTGGGCTGTGACTGCTTTGACTAATAGAGCATGACAGAAGTGCTAGTTCTGAGATCAGCTTTTAAGAGTACAAGCCGCTTTCACCTTAGCATCTGTGAGCCCCGGGCCATCATATAAGAAGGCAGACTATCCTGCCAGAAAGAGTACACAGAATAGCCCTGAAACCACATGAAGAGGGAGAGGGGCCCAGCTAAGCTGTACTTGCCAAGATAGCAGTGAAGCTTTTTGGGACCCTTCAGACCAGCCTAGCTGCCAGCTGACCAGCACCTATTGATCTCTGAGATAAAGGCACATGAATTAGGAAAAATCACATTAGCCAAGTCTTGACTCAATTCCTGGCAAATAAAATCATGAGATGAAATGGTTGGTGTTTCAACACTAAGTTTTGGGGTGACTTGCTAGGCAGTCATTAAAAAAAGACCAATTACTAAAAACATAAAAATACTGAACATAATTTGAGATAAACTACCCAAATATATACAAATTTTGATAATCTATTTATAAAGCTTGTGAAATTTAAGTTTTTACTAAATCAAATATAGCTCATTTTGACTCATTAGAACATACCTTCTAAATTTCCTTCCAGTTTCAATGACATCTGTGGAGATGCCTCACTAAACTCGGGGCTTTTTGTCTCAACAGGAGAATCAACAATAGCTGATGGGTTTATTTCATGTGAAATACATTGCACTTTTTTTTCTTCAGTAATTAAGGGTTTGTACTTTTCCCCTTCAGGAGAAATATCTGTGAAAACAAAAAATAAAAAATCATGCTAGTTCTCAAAATGACGAATTTTATCTGTAATGGCATTTGGGGCAAAGTTCAAAAAGCTGCATTATTGCAACAGGTAATTACTAGTCAAGCTCTGTTACATATTAGAAGTTAATAAGTGACTACAGTATATGAAAGTCAAATTTCATTTCAATTGTACATAAATTTCTATGGTGGTTAAAATGTTTACCGTCTTTCCGCTTTTGGTAAAATTAATATGTGTATTAGAATACTATTTTTAAAATTATTAACTAGTGGATTCTGTTTATATAAAGTAACTCCTAGTTACTTCCAACTGCTCTGAAATTCTCCACACTTTCAATTGGTACCAGGAGAGAAGAGGTTTACCTCAGAACATCCTAAGACAGGTTCAAAAAAGAATAAAAAGAAAAAAAAAATTACCTCAGAATAACTTAATGCAGTTGTTTACCACCCTGTCACTCCTATTAATCTGTTGAAGATTTTACTTTCCAGGTTACAAGTGCCCCAACACTAACTCTGTCATAACTAATTTAGGTGATTTCTATATCTGTATCAATAATCCTTCCAATAGGTAGGCCTCTTGGTTTGTTGCACTTCACTCTACCTCAGTCTTCTTCATCCTATCTCCAGCACTCCAATGCTCATATCTTAGAGACTTTGTCATTCATTATAGCCTCTTGAAATGTCCAGTGGTTAGTATTCCACCCTCTAATCTCTAACACTCGTTTCCCACTTCTCTCCCTCTACAACTCCAACTCTAAAAAAATTTTACCCTGAAAGTACCCACAATGCACTGATCCTGCTACATTTTCTGTCATCTCCATTAAAATCCATAGAAATTCCATCATATAGTCATTCTCTTGTGCATCCTCAACTCATTGTATTCACATGGCAAAACCTCAACTTTGCATAAATTCAATTCTCTGCCTACTATATCTGCATACACATGGTTAAAATGGTTGAAGAAAAACAGTGATCCTTGCCCATTGGTCTCAATTTCAATTTATGGTTTCTAAAGCCAAGTAGGCCCTTTGTGTTGGCTGCAGTCCTTTTATAACACTGGGTTAGCAGGAACTATCCTTAGCTCAGTTAATTTCCAGAGCAAAAAAGTTGTTCATCAAGTATTTATAAGTTGTTTTACTCTTTACTTCTTTCTAGTCAACAGAGAACAAAACTATAGTATTGCAAATGTTTCAGAATCATTTCCCCGCACTGTGCTTCAATAAACTCCCTGCCAAAACGAATGGACTGTAGTAGAGATCACATCTGTGTTTTTCCTCCTTCAGCCCTACCATTCTGCAATAAAATCATGTCTATTAATACCAGGAATCGGGATACCATATTGCATTATTATTATTAAATGCTTTAGTGGGTTCTAACAAATACAGTAAGAATAGGAAATAATCAAAATATAGGAGAAAAATCTGTTTCTTGTCACTGATGATAAACCTGCACATTTGGAACATCTAAGATCTCAAGGAAGAAAACTAAATAGATTTAGTAAAAATAATCAGTATGGTGTCCAGACATAAAATTTTCTATCTATATATAGAAAGAAATAGGGGAAGGAAGAGGAGGATGTTAGGATCTCTCTCTTTTTTTTTTTTTTTTTCTGAGACCAGAGTTTTGCTCTGTCACCCAGGATGGAGTGCAGTGACGTGATCCCAGCTCATTGCAACCTCCACTTCCCGGGTTCAAGCAATTCTGCTGCCTCAGCCTCCCTAGTAGCTGGGATTACAGGCACACGGCACCATGTCCTGTAATTTTTTATATTTTTAGTAGAGACAGGGTTTCGCCATGTTGGCCAGGCTGGTCTCAAACTCCTGACCTGAAATGACCCGCCTCAGCCTCCCAAAGTGCTGGGATTACAAGCACGAGCCACTATGCCTGGCTGGATATCCATACTAAACAAAAATTCTTAAAAAAATAGCAAAAAGCAATGAAATATAAAAAAGGGAAGAGAATATAAACAGGCAATTTTCAAAGCAGCAAATCAAAATAGTCAATAGAATGCAACATAATGAAATTCACTCACAATCAGAAAAAGAAAAATAAAACCAATGAAATACATACCACATAAAAATGGTAAAAATTTTTTTAAAGGGATATTACATTTCAGGCTATTTAATATTTAAAAATCAATCTATGAAATTTGCAACATTAATATAATAAAAGAAAAATTATATTATATTAATTGATTTGGAAAATGGGTTTGGAGAGAGTTTCAGTATGGCTGACCACAGACACCTGGCACTTGCCTGTTCCACAGAGAAGTACCAAAACAGCAAGTAGATAATAACACATTGAATAGAGCATCTAAAAGAGAATGCAGGAATTCAGCAGGAAAGGGATGGGGAACCTCTGAGGCATGGAAGGAGAGGGAAGCGAAGCAGTTGCCCTGGTTAGGACTGGCTAGAAGCCAGGAGAAACACCACAGAGCGACTTGCCCGAGTGCAGGAAAATGGTAAGAGAGATCCCCAGTGGTCGACATTCTCACCATGGACTCCTGCAAACCCAGCCATGACTCCTCAGCCCTCAAGCACCCTGAGACTAGTAGAGGATGCCTGGAGTCAAAGTGATGCATTATTCTAGAGAGGAAGTTTGTGCTGGAACTCACACAGCATCCTGAGACCCAAGCAGCTGCCACATGGTGCCACTTTGAGAACCCAACCCCTACCAGATAACAACCTGCCCCAGGGCTCAACAGGCCCTGAATCTCCACAACCCTGGAGCCCTACTGACATCTACTCCATGTCCACCTATAGATTTGCAACCTTGTGACATGAGCTGGACTCAACTGTGCAGCCGGGTCCCTAGTCCTCTAGCCCACATACAGTCCTACACCACAGGAAACGGGTGGTGTAGCACATTAGGAAGGCTGCCCCTGGGAAAAAGGCAGCTGAAGCATGTGCTCCCCAGAGCCTGGGAGCTGCCTTCCTGGAGTTGCTGGCACTGATAGCAACCCTGCCTCCCCTAGCACCTGGGTGAATGTGCACTTGTGTGCACCTTCAGGCTCATGGAGACAGGCATGCTTGGAGCCTGAGGTCAGGCCTGCGCCACTCACTGATGCCACCACCTGAGAGTGCTACCTGGTAGCTGGGAGATTGATCTGCCCCATGCATCAGAGCTGGCATTAGCAAGCATGTCATCCAGGACTGGAGATCAACCCACTATGCCTGCTGATGCTGGTGCCTGCACACACAGTCAGGGGGCCTGAGGACAGGCCCTCCTGCCTACCACCACCACCACTGATTTTTGAGTGTGCCGTCTGGGGTCCTGGGGGTAGAACTGCCATGCTAAGCACAACCTGTGCCTGACAGCACCACCACAGGGCTTGAAGACAGACCCACCCTGCCCTGCTCCTGCCTTGGCAAAGGCCTGTGAGCATCATTCAGGGTCACCGGGATCAATAAGCCCTGCCTACTGCTGCTAGTGCCTGTATAAGCCTTCCAGGGGCCTGGGAAAGGGCCTGCCCAGCCTGCCAGCACCCACACACATCATCTAGGGTCTGGAGATCAACCAGTCTTGTCCAACATAAACTGTCTGCACATGTACCATACACGGGCCCAAGGACAGGCTTGCTCAACCTGGTGATGCCCCCAATAGTGTTATGTGTATTGTCCAGAGGTCTGGAGATCTACCCACCTCTGTTTGCCACCATAGATGCCCAAACATACCTTTCAGAGGGCCCTGCCACCATCCACCTGCATGTGCCACCTAAAGGCCTGGAGACTAGTCCTCTCAGTTCACTGCCACCACTGCTGGTGCCCATGAGTGCTGATGATGGACCCAGGGACTAGCCCTGCCCACCTGGCCCACCATTGCTACTGCTGACACCCAAGTAAGCCATGTGGTGGCCCAAGGATTACCTGGACCCACTATCACCAGTGCCTGAACACGTACCTGCATTATCAGCATGCTGCCAAGACTGGGGCCTGAGGACTGGCTCAACTGGCTCCCTGTCCACAGTAAATCCTTACCAGAGTCTCCACTAACAACCACAACCTAAGACACACAGGAAATCACAGATACCACTGACACTGATTACAGCCAAATAAATCATATGAAGACTGAACTACTCTGCCCACCCAAAATCAAAGCCAAAACACCCTACTCAACCAACACCATGGATACTTATACGGGAAAAAGTCTGCCTATGAAAGCCAATCCGTAAAATCGGAAGAAATGATTATTACAATAGATGCACAGATATCAATATAAGGACACAAGAAACATGAAACATGAAAAGTAAGGAAACATGATACCTCCAAAAGAACATGGTAATTCTCCAGCAAGATGCCAACAAAAATCAATTTATGAAATGCTTGAAACAATTCAAAGTAAAATTTAAGCTAAGTGAAGTACAGGAGAACACAGATAAATAATACAAAGAAATTAGAAAAACAATTCATGGTCTGAATGAGAAGTTCAATATAGATAGATATCATTAAAGATAACAAAACAGGGCCAGATGCTGTGACTCACAAATGTAATCCTAGTGCTTTAGAAAAGGAAGGCAGAAGGACTGCTTGTAGCCAGGAGTTTGAGACCAGTCTGGGCAACACAGTGAGATACTGTGTCTACAGGAAATTCTTAAAAAAGTAAGTCAGGTGTGGTGGCATGTGCCTATAGCCCTAGCTAGTCTGGAAGATAAGGTGGGAGGATCTCCTGAGTCCAGGATTTGAGGTTGTAGTGAGCTATGTTTGCACCAATGTACTCTAGCCTGGATGACAGAGAGCCTGTCTCAAAGTAAAAATATATACATTTTTTCTCTGTCTTTCATAATTTGAGACCAGCCTGGGCAATATGGCAAAACTCTATCTCTACACAAAATAAACAAAATTAGCCAAGCATGGTGTCACATGCCTGTAGTCCCAGCTACTTGGGAGGCTGAGATGGGAGGATCCCTTGAACCCAGGAGGTCAAGGCTGCAGTGAGCTGTGATGTGATCATGGCACTGCCACTGCACTCCAGCCTGGGTGACAGAGCCCTGTCTCAAAAACAAACAAACTAACAACAACAACAAAAACCCCAACTCTCCCCACTGCAAAATTCAATGAACTGAATAAAAGTACAACCGAGAGCTTCAACAATAGAGTAGATTAAACAGAAAAAAGAGTTTCTGAACTTGAAAACAGTTCTTTCTAAATAATCCAGTCAGAAAAGAAACAAAAGAATAAAAGAAAAAAAAAAGAATGGAAGTCTATGTGACATATGAGAAACTGTAAAGTGCCCAAATACTCAAATTTTGGGTGTTCCAGAAAAAAAAAAGAGATGGGCAAGGACATAGAAAATTTATCTAATGAAATAATAGCTGAAAATTTCCCAAGCCTTGTAAGAGATACAGACATTCATATACAGGAAACTTAAAGACACAAAAAGATTCAATCCAAAAAGATCTTTTCCAAGGCACATTATAATCAGACAGTTAGAAGTCAAAGAGAATTCTAAAAACAGAAAGAAGAGAGCATCAGGGCACCCCAACAGACTAACAATGACTTTCTCAGCAGAGAACTTATAAGCTAGGAGAAAATGGGATGATATATTCAAAGTGCTGAGAAAACAAAATCAAAACCAAAAACAAACCAACAACAAACTGTCAGCCAAGAATACTATACCCACCAAAGCTATCCTTCAAAAATGAAGGAGAAATAAAGTCTTTCCCAAAGAAGCAAAAACTGGGAGAATTCAACAGTAGACTGACCCTATAAGAAATGCTTAAGAGAGAGCTACATGTGGAAATAAAAGGTCAATATCTACCACCATGCAAGCACAGTAAAGTATAAAACCTGACAGAGCACATTCACAAACAAGAGAGAGAAAGGAGTCAAATGTTATAGAAAATAACCAAACTGCAATGAAACGATAAAAGAGAAGGAAAAGAACAACAAATACACAAAACATCCAAAAACCCATTAACAAAATGACCAGAGTTAAGTCCTCACCTATCAATAATAAACTCTAATATAAATGAAATAAATTAATCATTTAGAAAATACAAGTTGGCTGAATGGATTAAAAAAAAAATAACCTAACTATATGCTGCCTACAATAAACTCATTACACATATAGACTGAAAGTGAAGACACAGAAAAAGATATTCCATGCAAATGGAAACAAAAAAAGAGTGGGAGAAGGCATACACTTATACCAGATAAGACATATTTTAACCCAAAAGCTGTAAAAAAAAAAAAAAAAAAAAGACAAAGAAGGTCATTATATAATGATGAAGGGAAAAATTCAACAAGCAGACCTAATAATTATAAATAGATGGGCACTCAACAGCAGAACCCCTAGATATATAAAGCAGCTAAAGGGAGAGATAGACTCCAATATAACAAGAGTTGTGGACTTCAACACCCCACTGACAGCACTGACAGCACTGGACAGATAATCTAGACAGAAAATTAACAAAGAAACATTTGATTTAAACTGCACTTTAGACCAAATGGACATAACAGACATCTACAGAATATATCCAACAGCAGCAGAATATATATTCTTCTCATCAGCACATGGAACATTCTCCAGGACAGGCCATATGGTAGGCTACAAAACAAATCTCAACAAATTAAAAAGTAACTACTTCATATCAAGTACCTTCTCAGACCACAATTGAAGAAAACTAGAAATCAATCATGAGAGGAACTTCGGAAACTGTATATACACATGGAACTGAAACAACATGCTGCTGAGCAAACACTGAGTCAATGAAGAAATGAAGAAGGAAATAAATGGATTTCATGAAACAAATGGGGACAGAAATACAACAAACCAAAATCTATGGGAAACAGCAAAAACAGTGCTAAGAGTTTATAGCAATAAACACCCACATCACAAAAGGGCCAGAAGCTCATGGCTGTAATTTCAATATTTTGGGAGGCTGAGGTGGGAGGATCCTTGAGGTCAGGAGTTAGAGATCAGCCTGGGCAAAAAAGTGAGACCCTGTCACTACTGAAACAAGAACAAAAACAAAAACAAAAAATAGTTGGTCCCAGTGGCTGTCTGTAGTCCTAGTTCCTCAGGAGGCTAAGGTGAGAGGACGCTCAAGCCCAGGAGTTTAAGGTTATAGTAAGCTGTAACTGCACTACTGTACTCCAGCATGGGTGACAGAGTGAGACCCTGTTTATAAAAAAAGAGAGACAGATTTCAAATAAATAATGTAATGATGTATTTCAAGGAACTAGAAAAGCAAAAAAAGGTCAAATCCAAAATTAGTAAAAGCTGCCATAAGGAAGTATCTATCATGTCCTTTGCAGCAACATGGATGGAGTTTCAGGCCATTATCCTAAGTGAATTAACTCAGAAACAGAAAATCAAGTATCACATGTTTTCACTTATAAGTGGAACCTAAATAATTGGTACACATGGACACAAAGGTGAAAATAATAAGATAATGAGGACTCCAAAAGGAAGGAAGGAGGAAATGGGGACAAGGCCAAAAAAACTATCGGGTACTATCATCACTATTTGGATGATGGGTTCACTAGAAGCCCAAGCCTCAGCATTATGCGATATACCCAGGTAACAAACATGCACATGCACCCACTAAATCTAAAACAACAACAAGAACTACACACACACACGCACAAAATGGACCACTATTCAGCCATAAAAAGAATGAAATCATGTTTTTTGCAGTAAGATGGATAGAACTGGAGGTCATTATCCATATAATACATATTGTATGTTTCTCACTCATATGTGGGAGTTAAAAAAGTTGATCTCATGGAAGTAGAGAGTAGAATGGTGCTTATCAGAAGCTGGAAAGTGTGGTTGGTTAATGCATACAAAATACAGTTAAATAGAATAAAATTCTAGTGTTTAACATAGTACAGTAGGATGACTACAGTTAAAAATAATGGAAAAAAAAAGCAAAACTAGTAGAAGAAATAATCAAGCAGAACAAAATGAAATAGACATTAAAAGAATCAACAAAAGAAAAGTAGGCATTTTGAAAAGATGAACAAAATTGAAAAACCACTAACTAGACTAAGAGAAAGAGTGAAGACCCAAATAAAGAAAAAGAAAATAAAAAACAAAGAGCCATTACAACAAATACTACAGAAATGCAAAGTACCATGTGAAACTATTATGAACAACTATATGTTAACAAATTGGAAAACCTAGAGGTATTGGATAAATTCCTGCACACAGACAACCTCCCCAAATGACTACAATAAATATCGAATTATTTAATGCCCAGACACTGATGAACATCCATAACATCATGTCCACCCAGGAAAACATGACCTCACCAAATAACTAAATAAGCTACCAGGGGACCAATCCTGGAAAGACAGAGATATATGACCTTTCAGACAGAAAATTCAAAATAGCTGTTTTGAGGAAACTCAATGAAATTCAAAATAACAGAGAAAAAAATTCAGAATCTTACCAGATAAATTTAACAAAAAGACTGAAATAATTAAAAAGAATCAAGCAGAAATTCTGGAGCTGAGAAATGCAACTGGCATACTGATGAATGCAAAAGAGTCCTTTAATAGCAGAACATATCAAAAGAAGAAAGAATTAGCGAGCTTGAAGACAGGCTGCTTGAAAATACATAGAGGAGACAAAAAACAATTAAAAATACATAGTCAGAGGAGACAAAAAACAAAGGAAAAAGAATAAGGAATACCTACAAGATCTAAAAAGCAGACTCAAAAGGGCAAATCTAAGAGTGATTTGTTGTAATGAGGAAGTAGAGAGAAAGACCGGGGTACAAAGTTTGTTGAAAGGGATGTCAGAGAACTTCCTGAACCTAGAAAAAGATATCAATATTCAACTACAAGAAGGTTATAGAACACCAAGCATATGTAATCCAAGGAAGACTACCTCAAGACATTTACTAATCAAACTCCAAAAGGTCAAAGATAAAGAAAGGAAAGCAGTAGCAGACTTTTGTGTCTGACAGCAGACTTTTCAGCAAAAACCTTACTGGCCAGGAGAGAGTGACAGGACATATTTAAAGTACTGAAAGAAAAAAACTTTTATCCTAACATAGTATATCCAGAGAAAGTATCCTTCAAACATGCTGAAGAAATAAAGACTTTACCAGACAAACAAAAGCTGAGGGATTTCATCAACACAAGATCTGTCCCATAAGAAATGCTAAAAGGAGTTCTTTAATATGAAAGAATAGGACGATAATGAGTAATAAGAAATCATCTGAAGGTGTAAAATTTACCAACAACAGTAAGTATACAGAAAAACACAGAATATTAGAATACTGTAATTGTGGTATGTAAGCTACTCATATCTTGAGTAGAAAGACTAAAAGATGAACTGATTGAAAACAAAAATTATTCACACCTATAATCCCAGCCCTCTGGGAGGCGGAGGTGGGTGGATCACTTGAGGTGAGGAGTTTGAGAACAGCCTGGCCAACATGCTAAAATTCCATCTCTACTAAAAATACAAAAAAATTAGCCAGGTGTGGTGGCACGCACCTGTAATCCAGGCTACTTGGGAGGCTGAGGCAGGAGAATCACTTGAATCCGGGTGGTGGAGGTTGCAGTGAGCTGAGATCATGCCACTGCACTCCACCTCGGGCAACAGAGCAAGACTCTGCCTCAAAAAATAAAATGAAATAAAATAAATAAACATTATGTGGGGTGTGGTGCTTATGCCTGTAATCCTAGAACTTTGGAAGGCTGAGGTGGGAGGATTGCTGGAACCCAGGAATTTGAAATCAGCCTGGGCAACATGCAACATAAAACCAGCCTGGGCAACAGGCACAAACCTTTCTCTACAAAAAAATACAAAAAAAATTAGCCAGGTATGGTAGCACAGGCCTGTAGTCCCAGCTACTTGGGAGGCTGATGTGAGATCACCTGAGCCCAGGAGGTGGAAGTTGCAGTAAGCTGAGATTGTGCCCCTGCCCTCCAGCCTGGGTGACAGAGTGAGTCCCTGTCTCAAGAAAAAAAAAAAAAAAAAAATTATAACTTTTTGAGAGACAATACAGTAAGATATAAATAGAAACAAAAAGTTGAAAAGTGGGGGACAAAGAGTTTTTGCTAGTTTTTTCTTTGCCTGTTTGGTATCTGTTTTTTCAATTACTGTTGTCATCAGTTTAAAATAATGGGTTATAAGATAGTATTTCTACCTCATAGTACCATCAAAAATAAAAAATCATACAACAGGTACACAAAAAAATAAAAAGCAAGAAATTAAAACGTACCACTAAAGAAAATCACCTTCACTAAAATGAAGATATGAAGGAAGGAAGGAAGAGAAGTCCACAAAACGACCAGAAAACAAACAACAAAATGGCAGAACCAAGTCTTCACTTGTAATAATCCCACTGAATGTAAATGGAATAAACTCTCTAATCAAAAGACATACAGTGGCTGAATAGATTAAAAAAGAAGACTCAACAGGGGTTTCAAGATGGCGGAATAGGAACAGCTCCAGTCTGCAGCCTCCAGCATGATCGATGCAGAAGATGGGTGATTTCTGCATTTCCAACTGAGGTACCTGGTTCATCTCAATGGGACAGGTTGGACAGTGGGTGCAGCCCATGGAGGGCGAGCCGAAGCAGGGTGGGCTGTCACCTTACCTGGGAAGTGCAAGGGGTCAGGGGATTTCCCTTTCCTAGCCAAGGGAAACTGTGACAGACTACCTGGGAAAATGGGACACTCCCCACCCAAATACTGCACTTTTCCCAAGGTCTTAGCAAACGGCAGACTAGGTGATTCTCTCCTGTGCCTGGCTCGGTGGGTCCCACACCTACGGAGCGTTGTTCACTACTAGTCCAGCAGTCTGAGATTGATCTGCGAGGCAGCAGCATGGCTGGGGGAGGGGCATCCGCCATTGCTGAGGTTTGAGTAGGTAAACAAAGCAGCTGGGAAGCTTGAACTCGGTGGGGCCCACCACAGCTCAACAAGGCCTACTGCCTCAGTAGTCTCCACCTCTGTGGGCAGGGCATAACTGAACAAAAGGCAGCTGACAACTTCTGCAGAATTAAATGACCCTGTCTGACAGCTCTGAAGAGAGCAGTGGTTCTCCCAGCATGGTGTTTGAGCTCTGAGAACAGACAGACTGCCTCCTCAACTGGGTCCCTGACGCACATGTCGCCTAACTGGGAGATACTCCCAGTAGGGTCCAGAGGAAGGATCAGGCAGCAGTATTTGCTGTTCTGCCATATTTGCTGTTCTGCAGCCTCCACTGGTGATACCCAGGCAAACAGGGTCTGGAGTGGAACTCCAGCAAACTCCAGCAGACCTGCAGCTGAGGGACCTGACTATCAGAAGGAAAACTAACAAACAGAAAGGAACAGCATCAACATCAACACAAAGGTCATCTACACCAAAACCCCACCTGGAGGTCACCAACATCAAAGACTAAAGGTAGATAAAACCACCAAGATGGGGAGAAACCAAAGAAGAAAAGCTGAAAATTCTAAAAATCAGAGCACCTCTTCTCCTCCAAAGGATCGTAGCTCCTTGCCAGCAACAGAACAAAGCTGGACAGAGAATGACTTTGACGAGCTGACAGAAGTAGGCCTCAGAAGTCGGTAATAACTAACTTCTCTGAGCTAAAGAAGGATGTTTGAACCCATCACAAGGAAGCTAAAAACCTTGAAAAAAGATTAGACGAATGGCTAACTAGAATAAACAGTGTAGAGAAGACCTTAAATGACCTGATGGAGCTGAAAACCATGGCATGAGAACTTCGTGACACATGCACAAGCTTCAATAGCTGATTCAATCAAGTGGAAGAAAGGGTATCGGTGATTGAAGATCAAATTAATGAAATAAAGTGATAGGAGAAGTTTAGAGAAAAAAGAGTAAAAAGAAACTAACAAAGCCTCCAAGAAATATGGGACTATGTGAAAAGACCAAACCTAGGTTTGACTGGTGTACCTGAAAGTGATGGGGAGAATGGAACCAAGTTGGAAAACACTCTCCAGGATATTATCCAGGAGAACTTCCCCAACCTAGCAAGGCAGGCCAGCATTCAAATTCAGGAAATACAGAGAACAAAAACAAAGATACTCCTCTAGAAGAGCAACCCCAAGACACATAATTGTCAGATTCACCAAAATTGAAATGAAGGAAAAAATGTTAAGGGCAGCCAGAGAGAAAGGTCGGGTTACCCACAAAGGGAAGCCCATCAGACTAACAGTGGATCTCTCGGCAGAAACCCTACATGCCAGAAGAGAGTGGGGGCCAATATTCAATATTCTTAAGAAAAGAATTTTCAACCCAGAGTTTCATATCCAGCCAAACTAAGTTTCATGAGTGAAGAAGAAATAAAATCCTTTACAGACGAGAAAATGCTGAAGGATTACAAGAGTTCCTGAAGGAAGCACTAAACATGGAAAGGAATAACTAGTACCAGCCACTGCAAAAACAGGCCAAATTGTAAAGATCATTGATGCTATGAAGAAACTGCATCAATTAATGGGAAAAATAAACAGCGAATATCATAATGACAGGATCAAATTCACACATAACAATATTAACCTTAAATATAAATGGGCTAAATGCTCCAATTAAAAGACACAGACTGGAAAATTTGATAAAGAGTCAGGACCCATCAGTGTGCAGTATTTGGGAGACCCATCTCATGTACAGACACACACAGGCTCAAAATAAAGGGATGGAGGAAGATCTGTCAAGCAAATGGAAAGCAAAACAAAAACAAAAACAAAAACAAAACAAAACGAAAAAGCAGGGGTTGTAATCCTAGTCTTTGAAAAAATAGACTTTAAACCAACAAAAATCAAAAGAGACAACGAAGGCCATTACATAATGGTAAAGGGATCAATGCAACAAGAAGAGCCAACTATCCTAAATATATATGCACCCAATACAGGAGCACCCAGATTCTTAAAGCAAGTCCTCAGAGACTCAGACTCCCAAACAATAATAATGGGAGACTTTAACACCCAACTGTCAATATTAGACATATCAATAAGACAGAAGGTTAACAAGGATATCCAGGACGTGAACTCAGCTCTGCAGCAAGCAGACCTAACAGATGACTTCAGAACTCTCCACCCCAAATCAACAGAATATACATTCTTCTCAGGACCACATAGCCCTTATTCTAAAATTGACCACATAATTGGAAGTAAAGCACTCCACAGCAAATGTAAAAGAACAGAAATCACAACAAACTCTCTCTCAGACCACAGTGCAATGAAATTAGAATGCAGGATTAAGAAACTCACTCAAAACTGCACAACTACATGGAAACTGAACAACTTGCTCCTGAATGACTACTGGGTAAATAACGAAATGAAGGCAGAAATAAAGATGTTCTTTGAAACCAATGAGAACAAAGACACAACATACCAGAATCCCTGGGACACATTTAAAGCAGTGTGTAGAGGGAAATTTATAGCACTCAGTGCACACAAGAGAAAGCAGGAAAGATCTAACATCGACACCGTAACATCACAATTAAAAGAACTACAGAAGCGAGAGCAAACAAATTCAAAAGCTAGCAGAAGGCAAGAAATAACTAAGATCAGAGCAGAAATGAAGGAGATAGACACAAAAACCCTTCAAAAAAAATCACTGAATCCAGGAGCTGGTTTTCTGAAAAGATCAACAAAATTGATAGACTACTAGCAAGACTAATGAAGAAAAGAGAGAAGAATCAAATAGATGCAACAAAAAAATGATAAAGGGGATATCACCACCGATCCCACAGAAATACAAACTACCATCAAAGAATACTATAAACACCTCTACGCAAATAAACTAGAAAATAGAGAAAAAATGGATAAATTCCTGGACACATACTTACATTATTACTACCTGGAGACTTTAACACTATACTCTCCCAAGACTAAACCAGGAAGAAGTTGAATCTCTGAATAGATCAATAAAAGGTTCTGAAATTGAGGCAATAATTAATAGCCTACCAACCAAAAAAAGTCCAGGACCAGATGGATTCACAGCCGAATTCTACCAGAGGTACAAACAGGAGCTGGTACCATTCTTCTGAAACTATTCCAATCAATAGAAAAAGAGGGAATCCTCCCTAACTCATTTTACGAGGCCAACATCATCCTGATACCAAAGCCTGGCAGAGACACCACCAGATAATTTTAGACCAATATCCCTGATGAACATCAATGCAAAAATTCTCAATAAAATACTGGCAAACCGAATTCAGCAGCACATCAAAAAGCTTATCCACCATGATCAAGTGGGCTTCATCCCTCGGAGGCAAGGCTGGTTCAACACACACAAATCAATAAACGTAAGCCATCACATAAACAGAACCAACGACAAAAGCCACATAATTATCTCAATAGATGCAGAAAACGCCTTCGACAAAATGCAACAGCCCTTCATGCTAAAAACTCTCAATAAACTAGGTATTGATAGAATGTATCTCAAAATAATAAGAGTTATTTATGACAAACCCACAGCCAGTATCATACTGAATGGGCAAAAACTGGAAGCATTCCCTTTGAAAACTGGCACAAGACAAGGATGCCCTCTCTCACGACTCCTATTCAACATAGTATTGGAAGTTCTGGCCAGGGCAATCAGGCAGGAGAAAGAAATAAAGGGCATTCAGTTGGGAAAAGAGAAAGTCAAATTGTCCCTGTTTGCAGATGACATGATTGTATATATAGAAAACCACATCGTCTCAGCCCAAAATCTCCTTAAGCTGATAAGCAACTTCAGCAAAGTCTCAGGATACAAAATCCATGTGTAAAAATCACAAGCATTCCTATACACCATTAATAGACATACAGAGAGCCAAATCATGAATGAATTCCCATTCACAATTGCTGCAAAAGAATACCTAGGAATCCAACTTACAAGAGATGTGAAGGACCTCTTCAAGGAGAACTACAAACCACTGCTCAACGAAATAAAAGAGGACACAAACAAATGGAAGAATATTCCATGCTCATAGATAGGAAGAATCAATATCATGAAAATGGACATGCTGCCCAAAGTAATTAATAGATTCAATGACTTTCTTCACAGAATTGGAAAAAACTACTTTAAAGTTCATATGGAACCAAAAAAGAGCCCGCATTGCCAAGACAATCCTAAGCCAAAAGAACAAAAGCCGGAGGCATCACGCTACCTGACTTCAAACTATACTACAAGGTTGGGAACAAGCCCCCCAAAATCTGGCCATAAACTAGCCCCAAAACTGGCCATAAACGAAATCTCTGCAGCACTGTGACATGTTCATGATGGCCATAACACACACGCTGGAAGGTTGTGGGTTTACCGGAAATGACAGCAAGGAACACCTGGCCCGCCCAGGGCGGAAAACTGCTTAAAGGCATTCTTAAGCCACAAACAATAGCATGAGTGATCTGTGCCTTAAGGACATGTTCCTGCTGCAGTTAACTAGCCCAATCTATTTCTTTAATAAGGCCCATACCTTCCTTTCCCATAAGGGATACTTTTAGTTAATTTAATACCTATAGAAACAATGCTAATGACTGGTTTGCTGTTAATAAATACGTGGGTAAATCTCTGTTTGGGGCTCTCAGCTCTGAAGGCTGTGAGACCCCAGATTTCCCACTTCACACCTCTATATTTCTGTGTGCGTGTCTTTAATTCCTCCAGCGCTGCTGGGTTAGGGTCTCCCTGACCGAGCTGGTCTCGGCACTACAAGGCTACAGTAACCGAAACAGCATGGTAATGGTACCAAAACAGAGATATAGACGAATGGAACAGAACAGAGGCCTCAGAAATAACGCCACAAATCTACAACCATCTGATCTTTGACAAACCTGACAAAAACAAGAAATGGGGAAAGGATTCCCTATTTAATAAATGGTGCTGGGAAAACTGGCTAGCCATATGTAGAAAGCTAAAACTGGATACCTTCCTTATACCTTATACAAAAATTAATTCAAGATGGATTAGACTTAAATGTTAGACTTAAAACCATAGAAACCTTAGAAGAAAACCTAGGCAATAACATTTAGGCCATAGGCATGGGCAAGGACTTCATGACTAAAACAGCAAAAGCAATGGCAACAAAAGCCAAAATAGACAAATGGGATGTAATTAAACTAAAGAGCTTCTGCACAGCAAAAGAAACTACCATCAGAGTGAACAGTCAACCTGCAGAATGGGAGAAAAGTTTTGCAATCTACCCATCTGACAAAGGGCTAATATCCAGAATCTATAAAAAACTTAAACAAATTTACAAGAAAAAAACAATTCCATCAAAAGGTGGGCAAAGGATATGAACAGACACTTCTCAAAAGAAGACATTTATGCAGCCAATGAACATGAAAAAATGCTCATCATCACTGGTCATTAGAGAAATGAAAATCAAAACTACAATGAGATACCATCTCACGCCAGTTAGAATGGCAATCATTAAAAAGTCAGGAAACAACAGGTGCTGGAGAGGATGTGGAGAAATAGGAACACTTTTACACTGTTGGTAGAAGTGTAAATTGGTTCAACCATTGTGGAAGACAGTGTGGTGATTCCTCAAGGATCTAGAACTAGAATTACCATTTGACCCAGAAATCCCATTACTGTGTATATACCCAAAGGATTATAAATCATGCTACCTTAAAGACACATGCACATGTATGTTTATTGTAGCACTATTCACAATAGCAAAGACTTGGAACCAACCCAAATGCCATCAATGATAGACTGGATTAAGAAAATGTGGCACATATACACCATGGAATACTATGCAGCCATAAAAAAGGATGAGTTCATGTCCTTTGCAGGGACATGGATGAAGCTGGAAACCACCATTCTCAGCAAACTATCACAAGGACAGAAAACCAAACACTGTATGTTCTCACTCACAGGTGGGAATTGAACAATGAGATCACTTTGACACAGGGCAGGGAACATCACACACTGGGGCATGTCAGGAGCTTGGGGTCTGGCAGAGGGATAGCATTACAAGAAATACCTAATGTAAATGATGAGTTGATGGGTGCAGCAAACCAACATGGCACATGTATACCTATATATCAAACCCGCACGTTGTGCACATGTACCCTAGAACTTAAAGTATAAACAAAAATAAAAAAAAAGAAGACGACTCAATGAACAGTTGCCTTCAAGAAACAGACTTCACCTATGGATACGCACACAGGCCAAAAATAAATGGATGAACAAAGATATTCTATGCCAATAGAAACCAAAAAAGAGCAGAAGTAGCTATGCTTACATGAGACAAGAACTATAAAAAGATACAAATAAGGTCAAGAGATCAATTCAGCAAGAGGATATAACAGTTATAAATATATATGCATCCAATACTGGAGTACCCATATTATCAGAGGAAATATTATTAGAGCCAAAGTGAGAGATAGCCCCCAATACAATAACACCTGGAGACTTTAACACTATACTCTCAGCATTGAACAGATCATCCAGACAGAAAATCGACATAGAAACATCAAACTTAGCTGACTCTAGAAGCACTGCCTAGGGGTCATCACAGCTCTGCAAGGAGCAGCAAAAGAAAAATATAAAAAAAGAAAAGAAACATCAGACTTCATCTGTATTGTAGACCAAATGGACCTAATTGACATCTACAGAACATTTCATCCAACAGTTGCAGAATACAGCTTCTTCTCCTCAGTACATAAATCATTCTCAAGGATAGAACACATGTTACGTCACAAAACCAGTTTTAAAACATTCAAAAAACCTGAAATTATACCAAGTTTCTTCTCTGACCACAATGGAATAAAACTAGACATCAGTAACAAGAGGAATTTTTGGAAACTATACAAACAGATGGAAATTAAACAATATGCTTCCAAATAAACAGTGGGTCAATGAAGAAATTAAGAAGGAAACTGAAAAAATTTTGAAACAAATGATAATGAAAACACAATATACCAATACCTCTGGGATACAGCAAAAGCAGTACTAAGATGGAAGTTTATCGGTCCCTACATCAAAAAAGAGGAAAAACTTCAAGTAAACAATCTAATGAGGCATCTTAAAGAACTATACAAGCAAGAGCAAAGTAAGTCCAAAAGTCGTAGAAGAAAATAAGTAGTAAAGATGAGTGCAGAAATAAATAAAATAGAAACAAAGAATACAAAAGATCAATGAAATCAAAAGTTGGCTTTTTGAAAAGATGAACGAAATCAACAAACCTTTATCCAGACTAAGAAAAAGAGAGAAGACCCAAGCAAACAAAATCAGAGATGAAAAAGAGGGAATTATAATACAACTGATACTACAGAAATTAAAAGGATCTTTAGAAGCTACTATGAGCAGCTGTATTTCAATAGACTGGAAAACTTAGAAGAAATAGATAAATTTCTAGACACATACAACCGTTTGGAGGTTCCTCCAGAAACTAAAAATATAGCTACCATGTGATCCAGCAATCCCACTGCTGGGTATATGCCCAGAGAAAAGGAAATCAGTATATCAAACAGATATCTGTAGTCCCATGTCTACTGCAGCACTATTCACAACAGCCAAGATTTAGAAGCAACCTAAATGTCCATCAACAGTTGAATGGATAAAGAAAATGTGGGCTATATACACAATGGAGTACTATTCAGCCACAAAAAAAGAATGAGATCCTGTCAGTTTCATGTATGGAACTGGAGGTCATTATATTAAGTGATATAAGCCAGGCACAGAAAGACAAATCTCACATGTTCTCACTTATTTGTGGGAGTTAACAATTAAAACAGCTGAACTCATGGTGATAAAAGAGCAGAACGGTAGTTACTAGAGGCTGGGAAGGGTGGTGATGGTGGGTGGTGGGGGATGGTTAATGAGTACAGAAATACAGTTAGACAGAATGTATATGACCCAGTATTTGATAGCACAACTAGGTGACTAGAGTTAAGTCAAGAATAACAACATATTGTGCATTTAAAAATAACTAAAATAGTAGAATTGGACTGTTTGCAATACAAAGAAAGGATAAATGCTTTAGGTGCCCCATTTACCCTAATGTGATTACTGTGCATTGAAAATCTGTATCGAAATACCTCATGTATGCAATAAATATATACACCTACTATGTACCCACAATAGTTAATAATAAAACATTAAGAAAAAGGAGGAATTGACAGAGAGGAAAGGCAAAGAAGACCCACAATATACAATGTGGAAATTCCCAAAGACTGAAGAAAAAGAACAGAATACTAGATGCCGGGTATTGGTGGCACATGCCTATAATCCCAGCACTTTGGAGGCTGAGGCAGGAGGATCACTTGAGGCCATGAGTTCAAGACCAGCCTGGGAAACATAGCAAGACTCCACTGCTGTTAGAAAAAAGAAAGACAAGGAGAAAGGGAGAAAAGGAAAAAGAGAAAGGGTGGGGCAGGGGGAGAGAGAAGGAAAGAAGGAAGGAAGGGAGGAAGGAAGGAAGGAAGGGAGAGAAAGAATGGGGGAGGGGAGAAGGAGGGGAGAGGGAGGGGAGATGGAAACGGAGGGGAGACAGAGGGGAGAGGAGGGGAGAGGAGGGAAGAGGGAGGGGAGAGGAGGGAAGAGGGAGGGGAGAGGAGAGGAGAGGAAGGGGAGGGGAGGGGAGGGGAGAGGGAGGAGGGGAGGGGAGAGGGAGAAGGAGGGGAGGGAAGAATGCAGGCAATAATTCAAGAGTACTTTCCTAAAATCGAGAGGATAAAAAAAGACTCCTAAAACTGAGAAGGGAAAAAAAAAACTGGAAGCTACATATTAAAAAGATACACTATGATGAGGACTTACAAAACTGATGAAAAAATTAAAGAACAATAGAGATATTTCAAACTTGTGGACAGGAAGCTTCAATATCATTAAGATGTCAGTTTTTTTCCAATTTGATCTTTGGATTTAATATAATCCCAGCCAACCCAGCAAGCTCTTTTGTGGTACAGACATAATAACTCTAAAGTTTATATGGATATCCAAAAGACCCAGAATAGCCAATAAATAATTGAAGGAGAACAAAGTTGGGGGACTGACACTATGTGGCTTCAAGAAACACTATAAAGCTACAGTAATCAGGATACTGGGGTACTGGCAAAAGAACAGAAAAAAAGTGGAACGGAATAGATAGTTCAGAAATGGCCCCGTACAAATAGAGTCAACTGATCTTTGGCAAAGGAGCAAAGATAATTCATTGAAGAAGGAATAGTTTTTACAATAAGTGGTGCTAAAAAAAACACTGTACATCTACTTATGAAAAAAATGTATCTAGACACAGACCTTATAACTCTTCAAAAATATTTACTCCAAAATAAATCACACAACTAAATATAAAATGCAAAACTAGGCCGGTTGTGGTGGCTCACACCAGTAATCCCAGCATTTTGGGAGGCCGAAGTGGATGGTTCACTTGACCTCAGAAGTTTGAGACCAGCCTAGGCAACATGGCAAAACCCCATCTCTACAAAAAACACAAAAATTAGCCAGGCACAATGGAAAAAAAGGATGCACACTGGTGGTCCTAGATACTTGGGGGTTTGAGGTGGGAGGATCACATGGGCAAGCCCTGTCTCTACTAAAAATACAAAAATTAGCCAGGCATGGTGGTGCATACCTGTAGTCCTAGTTATTCAGGAGGTTAAGGTGGAAGGATCACCTGGGCCCAGGGAGGCTGAGGCTGCAGTGAGCCATGTTGCAACACTGCACTCCAGCCTGGGCAAGACAGTGAGAACCCAACTCAGAAAAAAAAAAAAAAAAAAAGACAATATCAAGAGAACATGAAGACAAGCCACAGACTAGGAGAAAATATAGGCTGACTATCTCTAATCCAAAATGCTCCAAAATACGAACCTTTGGAACATTGTTATGATGCCCAAAGGAATGTTCATTGGAGCATTTCAGATTTTGGATTTTCGGATTAAAGATACTCAACTGGTATAATGCAAATAGTCCAAAATCTGATAAAAACCCAATCCAAAACAGTTCTGATCCCAAGCATTTCAGAGATACTCAATCCGTATTTGCAAAAGACATATTTGATAAAGGACCATTAACCAAAATAAACAAAGAATTCTTAAACTCAACAATAAGAAAGTAAAGTACCCAATTTAAAAATCGGTGAAAGATCTCAACAGGCAACTCACTAAGGTATACAGGTGGCAAAGCAGCATACAGTAGGAAGCATATGAAAAGAGGTTCAACATCGTATGTCATTTGGAGATTGCAAATAACAACAACAACAAGATACCACTACACAGCAATTAAAATAACTAAAATCCAAAACACTGATAAAACCAAATGCTGGAGAGGACGTGGAGTAACAGGAACTCTCATTCATTCACTGCAAAATGGTACAGATACTTTGGGAGACTGGTGGTTTGTTACAACACTAAATGTACTCTTACTAGACAATCCAGCAACTGTATTCCTCTGTATTCACCCAAATGAACTGAAAACTTATGTCCACACAAAAACCTGCTTATAGATGTTTATATCATCTTTATTCATAATTGCTATCACTTGGAAGCAATCACGATGTCTTTCAGTACATCTTGAAAGTGAATAAATAAACTGTAGCATATCCATACAATGTAATATTATGCGCTAAAAAGTAATGAGTTATTGAGACACAAAAAGATTACAGAGGAATCTTAAGTGTATATTACTAAATGAAACCATCCAATCCGAGAAGAGTATATACTGTATGAGTCTATTTAGATGACAGTCTGGAAAAGACAAAACTATGGAGATAGTAAAATAATCAGTGGTTGCCAGGGTTTGGAAGAAAGGGAGATATAATATAAGCAGAGGCCGGGCGCAGTGGCTCAAGCCTGTAATCCCAGGACTTGGGGAGGCTGAGGTGGGCGGATCACGAGGTCAGGAGATTGAGACCATCCTGGCTAACATGGTGAAACCCCGTCTCTACTAAAAATATAAAAAAAAAAAAAATTAGCCGGGCGTGGTGGCAGGCGCCTGTAGTCCCAGTTACTTAGGAGGCTGAGGCAGGAGAATGGCGAGAACCTGGGAGGCGGAGCTTGCAGTGAGCAGAGATCACGCCACTGCACTCCAGCCTGGGTGACAGAGTGAGACTACATCTCAAAAAAATATATATATACATCTCAAAAAATATATATATATATGTAGAGCACAGGGGATTCTTGGGGCAGCAAATTATTGTGTAATAATGGTGGTTACATAGCATTATACATTTGTCAAAACCCAGAAAAATTAAAGCACCAAGAGTAAATTTTAATATAAACTATACACCTTGGTGATAATGATGTGTCAATATTGGTCTATTGATTAAAACAAATGTACCTCTCTAGTGTGGGCTACTGATGGTGGGGGAGGCTGTGTGTGTACGGGGGAAGGGCATATACAGGAACTCTCTGTACTTTTCACTCAATTTTGCTATGTGTATTAGTCCGTTTTCATGCTGTTGATAAAGACATGCCTGAGGCTGGGAAATTTATAAAAGAAAGAGGTACAACTGAACTCACAGTTCTACGTGGCTAGGGAGGCCTCTCAATCATGGCAGAAGGCAAGGAGGAGCAAGTCACATCTTACATGGATGGTGGCAGGCAAAAAAAGAAAAAAAAAAAAAGAGACCCTGTGCAGAGAACCTCTCATTTTTAAAAAACCATCAGATCTCACTGAGATCCATTCACTATCATGAGAATAGCATGGGAAAGACCTGCCCCCCTAATTCAGGCATCTCCCACCAGGTTCCTCTCACAACACGTGGGAATCATGGGAGGTACAAGATGAGATTTGGATGGGGATAAAGAGCCAAACCACATCACTATGAATCCAAAACTCCTCTAAGAAAAGGTCTATTAAAAAAAAAAAAAAAAAAAGACACATTATGTACTGTACTAGAAAAATACACTCAATGCCAAAATACATTTTAAGAAAATGACTGGACTTTAAGTAAAAAGAAAGATACACTTTGAGCATCCAAGCAAAAAGACCAAATCACTTATAAGGTAAAGAAAATAAAACTGCCATCAGACTTTCTGCAGCAATGTTTTATGCCAGAACATAATTAAATTATATATTAAAGACAGTCAAGGAAAAACAGTAAGCCAAGGATTTTATGTGTGGCCAAATCAACCCTCACAAATACAGTCATAAGACAAACTGTTATGAAAATGGAAAATCTATGAGTGTAATGTTCACACAAGTTCTTCCTAAGGAATCTACTACAAAAAGAGTTTCAAGCAATCAGAATGACTAAAGAGACACTGACATAAGAATTGGAAGACTAAAATAAAGAACACCAAGGATCTTTTATGTTTCTCATTTAATACACAAAACAAGCCTTGATAGTAGTGTTTCCATTCTACACATGGAGGAAATGAATGCCACAGTCAGAGGAACTTATCCATGGTTGCTGAGCAAGTAATGAAGCCAGGATTGGAAACAAAGCCCATTCTCTTTCCACATGAAGCTACCCCCACATACACGAGCTAAACCCTTGTCTCTGCATATACTAGAATAGCATATTGCCTGGAATTTCGTTCTCCCCATTATCTACTTAATGATTTATTTGAAAAAAAAAAAATCTTTGATATACCCAAAAATCACTTACTCCCTGTGGCTTTCCCTTATCCAAAAGGGCCATATATATTGTCATCAATAAAATCGTATGGTACTGATAAAGAAAAGCCACCTCATCTGTGGCCCCAAAATCGCTTATTGTCTTGTGGCTTTCCCTTACCCAAAAGGGCCATATGTATTATCACTAATAAAGGCATATAGTACTGATAAAGTAAAGCCACCTCAGCTGTGGCCCCAGAGCATTTCACATACAACATCTGTAACACAGATTTTGCCACATGTGCTTTCGATGATGGTAAAAACTGTCACTTCTTTGGCTTAAAATCCCAATACAGAGCATATTCTTCCCAGTAAATGTATTTGGGAGAAAAAGAAGAGGGCAGACAACAAGTCTGGGATATCTTTCTTGACTACACAAGATAAAGTTAATTACTTAAATATCTCTGCATTAATTCTGAACTTTGTGGGTACTTTTTATTCTTGTCCTTTTCACGCAATGTTATTATCTGTTTTCATTTTTGTCTGTCCTCTGAGAGCAAGAATGATCTTTTTTTTCCCTTTATAGCTTACCATCTAACATAAAATAGTGAACACAACTAAGAAGTGTTCAAAAAATGGTGATTGAATAAATAGAAATCATAAAATAAGTTATTTCTCTGTTCCAATTCTGTGCAGATGGACTATGATGAATATGAAGAATAAAAGCCCAATTTTTATGTGGTTTAAGTATTACTGTATACCAAATTGCATATATTTAAGCAACAGAATTTTACATCAGAGGAATCAGAATCTAATATTTTAAAAGTAATAATGTTAATGAGCATCAGTGTATTATAGAACTTTTAGACTACAAAAAAATCTGAATTTTTTTTTCTCATTTTTTTCCAGAGGTTTTTGCACTGCAGGGTAAAATTATTATAATTATTTTAAAAAATGTTAGAGCCTGAAGGCATTTTTGTCTTGAATAAAGCCTGGAACATTTTGAAAACAGGCTCAGAGTAAGTTACTAGTATTTTTAATTAGTATTTGGCATACAACTGCACAATTTCCTTATACGAGAGTGTGAACAAATTAATTACAAACATACACACTTTTTGCCTTTTTTGCAGATGACTGTATGTATTTCTCAATTCAAATTGTTTTCTCCCTTTAATATTAAAGAAAATAACAGAATTATTAGCAGCCTACTTTTGCCACTTCAGTAACACGTGTATAGGTTCATTTCACTGGCTAATTCTCAGCATCTGGCTAATTCCATTATTGAACATATCAACAGTGTCATCTCCTAGGTTATTTTTCCACCAGCTCTGGATATGAGGTTCACTCAAAGCTTTTTCAGGGGAGACAGACAACAAGAGTGAGAGAGACAGAGAAGGAAAGAGAGCACAAAAGTGCAACACACATCCCTGCCTAGACACAACTTCTAAAAAGAGGAAAAGTACACTCCACTTCCTCAACATTTAAACAAGCTGTTTAATCTGAAAACATCTGTTTCATACATAGACACTCTTCTTGATGCATAGCTGTAATACCAAAGGCCACAAAAACTGATGGATCAGGAATATTTCCTCCTGCCTCATGACAACTCTCCTTCCCCAGTCCTATAATTAATAATGTCTGTCACACCTACTGAAATACCTTTTAGTCAATCTAATTCTTGAATCCATATCAAAACAGATATACTTAATCTCAATGCATTTCTCCTATATCTGTTTTCATGTAAAACATCATTCTGACTTTTCCAACTCCACCCAAAAATACTTCCTCTTCCTTTTAGATCCCATCCAGGTCTATCAGGTCAAAACTCAAGACCACCATTTGGACAGTACCCCTAGAAAATACAATCATTCTCAATCTAATTAAAAAATCATTATAATGGAAAGATAATTAAAAATAATTCACTTAAAATGGAAACATCTTAAAACACATAATTAGATTTTTAATAATATTATTTCTAGTGTAGAAAAACTACTAGTTTCTCCTTACCACTTCTAATAGATGTATTTTCTAATAGTTCTGTCTGAAGTTGTAGTTCAGCTTCTCCAAGTATCTTTAGAACAGAATCTGTCGGACTTTTCCCCCAGGCTCTTCTTGGAGATCCATTAGGATCTAATTTAATAACTTCTCCCACTGTATGTCCTATAAGAAAAAGATACAAAGAAACAATTTTCAGTAACAGTATAATAATACTGCATGGTAAGGCAGATTTTGGGTCTCTTATCCAATTGAGTGGTTCATGAGAAAAAAAGGTTACATCACAAAGACTTTCAGTGAAAGAATGATGAATAATGGCGAGAACAGAAGCAAATGAAACTAGCAATAAAAATATATCTGTAATTGCCTTTTAGAATATGAATTAAATTCTAGTTTTGGGGAATATAAAAATAGGAAAAAACCATAAATTAATACAGGCTGAGTATCTCTTACCTGAAATGCTTTGGACCAGAAGTGTTTTAAATTCTGAATTTTTTTCAGACTTTGAAATATGTGCATATACATAATGAGATATCTTGTTGATGGGACCAAAGTCTAAACATGAAATTCATTTGTTTGTTTTTTAAGAGATAGAGTCTCACTATGTTGCCCAGGCTAGTCTTGGACTCCTGGGCTCAAGTGATCCTCCCACCTTGGCTTCCCAAAGTGCTGGGATTATAGGTGTGAACCACCATACCTGGCCTCATTTATGTTTTACATCCATCTTATACACATAGACTAGAGGTAATTTTATATAATACTTTAAATAATTTTGTGAATAAAACAAAGTTTGTATACACAGAACCATCAGAAAGCAAGAGTGTCACTGAACTGGTCACCCATGTGGGCCCTCTGTGGTTGTCTAGCATCACCATCATTCCTGACTGTGAGTTTATATGCTGCTAATAAGCAATCATTTTCTTACACTTGTTCATACAGAAATACTTCATAGTTAAAAAAATAGAGACATACATTTTGGTGAAAAACTGTGTTTAAGATAACTAAGCAGCACAGTATTATCACCAGAATACCTGTGAGCTGTTAAGAAACAGCAGGCTTTTAGTCTCCACCCATGAAACTGGATTTTGATTAAAAGGTTACTCTATACTGTCTTTCATTTTACTGGCAAAAAGAAATATTAGAAGCAGCTGAGGGATCAGAAAGGGATCTGAAGGAATGAGAAGGTATTCTATCATATTGCCTTTTTAAATGGCTGGAGAGTCTTTTTGTCCTTGGGGATGCTAAATAAACCATGTGTTGTGTACCTGCACTTTGATTTTGACACATCACATGGGGTCACATGTGGGGGTGTCACACTGGTACTCAAAAGTTTCAGATTTGGGGGCATTTTGGATTTCAGATTTTGGATTAGGAATGCTCAACCTGTATTATGTTTCTATAAAATCTTTATGTGAAAAAATAGAAAAAACTAAGATAAGTGAATAACAATTGGGGGGAATATAAAAATAGAAGAAACAGAAATCAGTATTTCATTTCTATACATTTAACAAAAAAAAGAAAACAAATCTTAAAACAAACAGACATACAGACATATGGCTTAAAAAATAGAGAAAAGCATTTCTAAGAAAATTTGTCCTGCTTTATTTATCATAAGTAGGCAAATAACTGCTACTTCCCTATTGACAATAATAATTTGGGGTAAACCATTTTAATAAAATGTATCAAAGCAAAATATAAAAATTACATATTGAAGTTCGAGTATTTAGAATATTTGGTAATAATATATGAAGTATATAGGTACCTAGTAGTAACATACAGAATATAATATTATATATTATGAGGCATAAGGTATATAGACATTCAATGGTAACCTAATACATTTTGATAAAGTTAATGTACCAGTTCCATGAAAGTACATGCAAATCAGCAGATAATAATTAGTTTTGTACAGCCAAAATGATTACCAAGAGGAATTTCTGAAAGGATGGTGAAAATAGAGTAGAGAACGCAGATATAGACCCATAACTTACAATCACTGATGTTTGACAAATGTGCCAAAGCAACTGAAAAGGGGGAAAAGTTCTAACAAACAAAACTGGGATAACTGAATGTCCATAAGAGAAACCCTCCTGTCCACCCCTCCACTGGAATTTAACCCCTTCAATGCAGGCAGCGAAAACAGAGGTGGAGTCAATGGTCTCTCTGAGCTGAGGAGGAGGTGGAAGTGGGAGTCTAGGGAGGCCAAAGTGGCTAGTGTTTGCAAGGTAAGAGTACTGAAGAGTAGTAAGTTTTACAGAGAGAGAACTCAGGAAAATTGTAAAAAGCCCCTTTGAGTCTAAGACCTGAGTACTGATCAGCATATCAGTACATAATGTGTAAAGAAATTTTAGAGAAAGTTTAGAGAAAAGACTACTCAAAAGAAGCAGAGGTAACAATACTTCGAGTTCACACAGCGCCAGAAAGAGTTCCTATTCCCATAAGCCAAAAAAAATTGATTTATAATTCACAAGGTACAAGGCAGATTATTCAGAAAGGTTGTTGATGCAGAAAAGGTAAAAGATTAGCCATACGCTAATGCATAGTAATACTAATAATATAGATTGCTGCTCTGTTCCAGCTAACAAAGCTTAAAAGCAAGACTTGAAAGAGCCAAGCTATGCACAGGTAACTAAATTGTGTCCAAGAATAAAGGTCAAGAATATTTATAGAAATACAAAAATACATAGCACAAATATTAAAATTCACAACGTTTGGCCACCCCCAAAAAATTATCAAGCATGCACAGAAACAGAATATTAACTATAAAAAAAGGAGGAAAAAAAATCACTGAATCCAATCCAACCCCATAATTACAGAGATAATGTAACTAGTAGACAATGACATTTATAACTGTATTCCATATGTTAAACAAGCTAGAGAGAAGACTGACCATGATAGAGGTAAAGAAAACATTAATAAGATCCATATTGAACTTGTCCAAATGAAGTTCATATAAATGAACCTGTCCATTGAACTCGTCCATTCACACTGGACACAGAAAAACAAAATAGAAGAAATAATGGCCACGAGTTTTTCAAGTTTGATGAAAACTATAAATTCATAAATCGAAGATGCTCAACAAAACCCAAGCAAAAGAAACATGATGAAAGTGACATTAAGGCACATTATAATCAAATTCACTGAAACCAAGTCTACAGGGAAAAATCTGAGAAGGAGTCAGAGAAAAAAGACACAGAGGAATAGAGGAATAAAACTAAAAATGAGGGTAACAGAAGACTTCTCATCACAAGTAATGTGCATAAGATGCCAGTGGAGCAGCATCATTAAAGCACCAAAAGAAAAACATTTCAATTCAGAATTCTATGTCTCAGAAAAAATATCTTTGCAAAAGGAAGGCTAAATAAAATAAAAACTTTTACAGACATTTTTATGTCTTTAAAATAAAAACTTTTACAGACATACAAATGTTGAAAGAATCACCAGCAGGACTGTACTACAAAAAATCTCAAAGGAAGTCCTTTAGGCAGAAGAAAAATGATACAAAATAGATACCTTCTACACAAAAGAAATGAAAACGACATGGGTAGACACAAAATAGTTTTTTCTTATTATTTAAATAATTTTAAAGAATAAATGACTATGCTGTATTATGGGATTTATAGCATTAAAAAAATAGCACCAAAGGTTGGGAGGGAACAAATGTAAGTACAGGTGACCCTCGAACAAAGTTTTGAAATGCCGGGTTCACTTATAAACAAATTTTCTTCCATCTATGCCACCCCTCAGACACCAAGACCAACTCTCCACTTCCTCCTCTTCAGCCTACTCAATGTGAAGATGATGCCGATGAAGGATTTTATGATGATCCATTTCCAGTTAATAAATAGTAAATATATTTTCTTGTTCTTATTCCTTTAGTAACATTTTCTTTTCTCTTGCTTCCTTTGTTATAAGAATATAGTATATAATACATATAACATGTAAAATATGTGTTAATTGGCTTTATGTTATTGATAAGGCTTCTGGTCAACAGTAGGCTATTACTAGTTACATTTTGGGGGAGTTAAGAGTTACACGTGGATTTTTGACTACAGGGGGGGTTCAATACTGCCTAACCCCCATACTATTCAAGGGTCAACTATATAATATTATAATATTCTTATACCATATATGAAGTATAACTCAATTGAAGATAGGCTGTGCTAAGATAATACACTATAAACTCTGAAGCAAACACTGAAATAACAATGAGCTATAGCTAATAATTCAACAACAGAGGTAAATGGAATAATAAAAAATAACTAACTCCAAATAATGCAAAACAGGAGGAAAAAGGAAAGAAAGCATAGATGAGGCAAACAAAAAACAAATAGAAAAATGGTACACAGGCAGTCCCTGACTTATGATGGTTCAACTTAAGATTTTACAACTTTACAATGGGTGTATTAGATTGTAATCCCATTGTAAATTGAGGAGCATCTGGATTTAAATCCAATCACATTAATAATCACATTAAATGTAAATGATCTAAACATACCAGTTAAGGTTATAAGAGTGCATTAAAAAATGAATTTAACAATATTCTGCCCACAAGAAACCCACATTAAATATAAAGACACATATAGATTAAGAGGGAGAAAAGGATAAAGATATACCAGGCTAACGCTGAGCAAAACGAAGTGGGAGTAACTATATCAATATCAAACAAAGAAAACTTTTAATAAAGCAAAGATTTTTTAAAAAGGAAAAGGCTATTAATAATTACAACACAGATGAATCTCAAAAATCATTATGCTTTCAGCCAGAGGTGAGATATTAGGGGAAAAACATCATTATGCTTGAGTGAAAGAAGCCAGACACAAAAGAATACAAACTGTTAAGAGTCTGTTTATATGATATTCTAAAACAGGAACATTTAATCTAAGGTAGAAAAGAAATTCAGAAAAAGTTGCCTCTGGGAGGATAAGACCAGATAATGACTAGGAAGGGGCAAACTTTCTGGGATGATGTTAATGTTCTATATCTTGATGGCTTATTTTTTTATTTTTATTTTTTTTTGATACGGAGTCTCGCTCTGTCCCCAGGCTGGAGTGCAGTGGCACGAACTCGGCTCACTACAAGCTCCGCCTCCCGGGTTTACGCCATTCTCCTGCCTCAGCCTCCCGAGTAACTGGGACTACAGGCGCCCGCCACCTCGCCCGGCTAGTTTTTTGTATTTTTTTAGTAGAGACGGGGTTTCACCGGGTTAGCCAGGATGGTCTCGATCTCCTGACCTTGTGATCCGCCCGTCTCGATGGCTTATTTTGCAGCTCCCAGCATTTGTTAAAACCCAGCAAATATACATTTGCAATGTGTGCATTTCATTGCATGTAAATTTAACACAAAGGAAAAAACAAACATTGAACTCTAATAAATAATTACATGCTGTGAAATACTTAGGGCAAGGTATACCAGTGTCTGCAATTTACTCTGAATGGCATGACACAATGACAAACCAATTGATGGTTTTGGTATCAGGATGATGCTGGCCTTATAAAATGAGTTAGGGAGGAGTCCCTCTTTTTCTAATGTTTGGAATAGTTTCAGAAGGAATGGTACCAGCTCCTCTGTACCTCTGGCAGTATTCGGCTGTGAATCCGTCTGGTCCTGGGTTTTTTTTGGTTGGTAGGCTATTAATTACTGCCTGAATTTCAGAACTTGTTATTGGTCTATTTTCAAGGATTCGACTTCTTCCTGGTTTAGTCATGGGAGGGTGTATATGTCCAGGAATGTAACTATTTCTATTTCTTTTAGATTTACTAGTTTATTTGCATAGGCGTGTTCATAGTATTCTCTGATGGTAGTCTGTATTTCTGTGGGATCAGTGGTGATATCCCCTTTATCATTTTTTATTGTGTCTATTTGATTCTTCTTTTCTTCTTTATTAGTCTGGCTAGCCATCTATCCATTTTGTTAATCTTTTCAAAAAACCAGCTCCTGGATTGATATTTTTTTTTTGAAGGGCTTTTCAAGTCTCTATCTTCTTTCAGTTCTGCTCTGATCTTAGTTATTTCTTGTCTTCTGCTAGTTTTTGAATTTGTTTGCTCTTGCTTCTCTAGTTCTTTTAATTGTGATGTTAGTGTGTCAATTTTAGATCTTTCCCACTTTCTTCTGTGGGCATTTAGTACTATAAATTTCCCTCTAAACACTGCTTTAGCCATGTCCCAGAGATTCTGGTACCTTGTGTCTTTGTTCTCATTGGTTTCAAAGAGTATCTTTATTTCTGCCTTCATTTCCCAAGTTAGGAAAAAAAGCACCCAAAAAGATTACAGAGAACACAAGACATGAAATAGTGTCTATTCCTACCAGCCAAACTGGAAAACCTCATCATTCCTTGTGTAGAGCACTTAGAAGTGTCTTATCTCCTAAATGGGGATAATTAGCATTAGACTAAACATGGCTCTGATCTCATCTCACAAATATTAAAAATAAGACATGAATGAATCAAACTGAGCCCAAGTATTAAAACTTAACTGCATTCCAGAATAAATCTCCAGAATAATTACAAAAATACAAAAATACCTAGTACCCAACAAGGAAAAGTGCAAAATATCCTACATCCAATTAAAAATAGCCAAGCATGCAAAGAAGCAGAAGAATATGACCTGTAACAAGGAGAAAAGGCAATCAATAAAATGGACCCAATAAAATTCTAACATCTGACACAGATGTTAGAATAAGTAAAGACATTAATAAAGTTTTTACAACTGTATTCCATATGATCAAAAAAGTTAAGCAGAGACATGGCAGATAGAAAAACAACTCCTTAAACTTCTGGAGGTGAAAACTACAATATCTGAGATGAAAAGTACATTGAATAGGATTAACAGCAGATTGGATATGGCAGGAAAAAAAGACTATCATCTGTTAAAGATAGAGTAATAGAAACTATCCACAATGAAACACAACAAGAATCTAAAAACATAAAATGAAAAGAGCACCACTGAGGTATGAGACAAAAAGTGAAACTGGAGTCCCTAAAGGACAGAAGGAGGAGGCATGGAAAAAATATTAGAAGAAATGATGGCTGAAAGTGTTCCAAATGTGTCAACCATAAACCCAAATATACAAGAAGCTCAATGAATCCCAAGGACGGAAGCATGAAGAAAACTATACCAAGGCATTTTACAATCATATTGCTCAAAACCAATGATAAAGACAAATCATAAAAGCAGTCAGATAGTGTCCCCACCCAAATCTCATCTCGAATTATAATCCTGTGTTGAGGGAGATAGGTGATTGGATCTTGGGGGCTCTTCCAAGACTGATTTATGGTCTCTTATGTATTCCTGCAGTAGTCTATGATTATTCCTAGCATATTATTTATCAACTACAATTACCTCTTTACTTGCCTGCCTTTCCACTAGACCTTAAGCTCCTTAAGGGGAGGGACTACATTCTAAACATTATTATATATCCACTGCTTCAGAGTGTATTGCATATGGTAGGTATCCAATAAAGAATTGTTGAATAAATAAGCAAAGTAAATGCTATCAAGTCTTTGGGCTTTTTTCCAGTGCAAGAAAAAAATTCTACAAAAACAGTCTGTGAAAAAAATTACTTAAAATCAGATTTGTTGATGGTCAGACTTGTCCTTCTAGAATGTAAGCTCAACAAAAGCACGTTTCTGTTTTGTTTCTATATCTCCAATGCCTAGAATAATGTAAGAAAATATAGATTCTTAGTAATTATCACTGAATCAATAAATCATTAAGTCAGATTTTCTCAATACTCTCACTAAATGCCTAAGAGATGTTTCTGAGACACTACTCTGGTTCTCATCAAGAATTATTTGTAGTAACAGATTAATTTAACATGGTATACAGAGTTAAAGTAATACAATTTAAATATGTATCATTAGTTCCCTCTTTCACACTATACACTTTTGTAATAAAAATCCTTGCCATTAAGGCTGATTAGTTTGATAAGTTTTCTCTGTTCTTCACATCTCCCTGTGAGAGGGAGGCACTTCTACTTGCCCAAAAGGAAAATATATAGAATTCTTTCAGCTTCTCTCAGTTCTTCTAAGTGTTCATTTTTTTTCAGAGTGGTTAGTCTACAAGTTTATATATGTACTAGACCTAAATAGGATATTAATATACTTCTGTACATACTTTCAGTTGTAGAGAAGGATGTATCTAGTGTTAACTCATCCAGAGGAATCACAAGTTGACCTCCTGCCTCCCACTTCTTGCGATCAGATGAAACTGATTTTTCTTTTTCATGCTCTTTGGCATCTTCAAGAACATTTATCTCACAAGTATCAGAGAGATGCTGCTTTCCTTTTTCATCTTCTTGAGCTTTAAGATTTTCATTTAATCTACGAAGTATTTCTCGCTTACTCTGAAAGTTGTAACATTGTATATTTTAATATTTTAATATGTATATCATTAAGTAAAATGACTAATAAATGTCGAAAATTATACTTACTGAAATAGCATTGTTGGTCTTTTGCATTTCTTCTGAAATTTCCCGGATATCAGTTAAACTACTGTCCTTTAAATGCAGATAGATACAGAGGAAGCAACAATTTTATTTTTTTAAATCTACCTTTAAAAATATGATATCCTTGTTACTTTTTGCTTTTCATTACTTTGTTCCTTGTAAATTTTCTATTCCTATAAAATGTTAACAAAGCTTCATTATCAGCAATGATTAACCTTTAAATATTATTAATTAGACAACAGAGAGGGGCCAATTCTCAATTATTTGTCATATTTTTGGATTACTGCTCACATAATTAAGTATATCCTCTGACCGTTTGGCACTTGATTTTTTGGTAATTTAAGTCAGTGGTAGAATTAAGAGGAAAATTCATATACTCTCTTAATTATAACTAGAAAAAGTTTTGATAGATGAAGTAATTCAAAATAGGCTGTGTAATTTTAAAACTGTCTTTATGTTTCATGTATATAAATCCTTGTTAAGCCATAGTACTAAATGTAATTGAGAAGTGGCTTTCCTCCCTAAACAAAGAGTGTAACAAAAATTAGTTCTGAGTCATTTGTACTACAAATGACATAAATTTAATATCCTAATTAGCATTGTCAAAGCAATCTAGACTATTTAAAATTTAAAAATATACAAAAAGAAGAAATTAGCAGTTATGAAAGCTATGAAAGCAAAGGCATGTAGAAGGTTCAAAGTAAGAGCAATTTTCAAAGTTTTAAGTAAGTGACATTTACCAACACAACACAGAAAGAAAACCATTCAGTTATATGGATTACCTCAAATTTTGTAATACTTAAAAAAAATAAAAAATTTGGCAGTCAGTTTCAAAGTAATATATGAAGCAATGAGACAAAGAACATTTTACCCAGTAAAGTAGTCAGGAATTAGCAGTCCTACAACCAGAGAGATGAACAGCTATTGAGATGTGAGACTGGGTATCAAGAAGGGACCACACAGTGGTATCTAAAGTTGGAGTAACAACGTAGCACTTGCAAAGTCGTTATCAGAAAGAAAAAGTGACTAAGCCTACTTGAAGAACAATCATTTCTTACATGAAGTTCTTGAGAATGATCAAGAAACTTATATTTTCCTACTTAGTCTTATTTTCAAAATCAACCCAAAGGCTGTTAAAAAAAACAACTAGTGTACCAATTTTGTCTGCAAATATTTACTGAAACTCAACAAATAAAAGGCACAGACATCCATTACCAGGAAAGAGGAAAATGAAGTTACTAGGTTTTCTGATTCAGTAGACTTTTCTCCTCCTGTCTGTTGAATTCTAGGCAGCAGCCCCACGCTATGAGCCCATTTCTCTTAACCCCTGAACAGAGTCTTCACATTTCAGACAGATACCTGAAATATACTTCTAAGTTTAAGCTTTTCATTTGTCTATGTTTCTGTTTTACTATCTGTATGGCATGACAGAGATTCAAAAGTAGAAGGTAAAAGGAATAACTGATGAATTAATTGTAGTTATACTGAGTCCTCTAACATTTGCTATGTCATAAAATTTGAATAAATGTAAACATGTGTTGGACTTAATTTCTAGAACTACTTTAGTACTAAAGAGACATTATTTTTTTAAAAGGGAACATTTGTTAATCATGAGGGTTGGGTAGAAAAATGTTTGTAATGTTATTTTCAGTACATTTCTATGTATATTTTATTTTTTCAATATTCTTTTAAAGTGATATAAGAGTTATTGTAATATATTTTCATCTACCAGGTGGTCTTAGACATAAAACTTATAAACAATGAGGCTCCAGTATTCTGAGTAAACTAAAATCTCTTAAAAAGTAATTTTTTTCCCTAGAAAAACCTGAAAGGGACAATAAGGATTAATGTGATTTCATTAAATTTAACTTCCTTTTAAATAATCTTTTGACTTTGAGGAGTTCTGAATCTTAGGAAACTTACCACGCCAACTTCTTTCAAAGCTGAAGTCACAGAAATAACCGATCTCATCTGTTGCTTTGATGGAGAGCCACCTGTTTCATGCTGTCCCAAAGGTGGAGAAACATCAGAACTCTTAACTCCTTTAGCCACCAACTATAAAAAAGAATTTTATTAAATACATTAGGGATTTTATATGTGCATGAAGAAATAAAATGGTACATATCAGATAACTGTTTATCCACTCTATCCACAAGTAATTTTTTCATTCCTGAATTATCTGTTGAGCAAGGCATTATGATGCTACATGCTGGGGATAGAGCAGTGACTAGCGAAAAAAACCTCTGGTCTCAGATGTAAACATAGTCATGTCACATAGTCCTAAATAACCCGCTTTCATTGCATTATCAATGTTTCATAAAATGATCCTGAAAAACTGTCTTTTAAAGATTCAAGTGTAATATTTTTGTTAATCTTACACCCTAGAACTTAAAGTATATTAATAATTAAAAAAAAAAAAGAAAAAAAAGAAATGCTTTTGTAATTTCTGCAGGTTTGGGTACAATCTTCTCAAAGTTCAAATGTCAATTACTCAACATAAAAGCCCTCATAAAAATGCCAACATAAATGAGAATGGAAGGAGAAACAGATTCAGGTAGTATTTACTTCTTTTACAAAGTAATTTTTTAAAAAAAAATTTACTTCACTGAAAATATGTTGTATTAACACATGTGCTTGTTTTTATCTTGCCATTTAAACTCTAACAAAGCAAGATTCTGAACCCTTAATTAATACAAGGAAATGATATTAATGGGTATGACAATAGTAACACAGCAGGAAGTTTACTCTCTACTCCCTATTCCTAGTCTTCCTCAATCTAGGAAACGAGAGTTTCTGCGGAGTATACATTTCAAACACAATATTTATTGAGTATCTTCTAAAAATAAAGTAATCATACAATCTTAATATTTAGGCTTCTAGACCTTCACTTCATATCAATACAGGCGTACCTCTGAGATATTGTGCACTTGGTTCCAGACCGCTGCAATAACGGTAATATTGCAATAAAGTGAGTCACACAAATTCTGGGGTTTCTCAGTGCATGTAAAATTTATGTTTACAATATTCTGTAGCCTATTAAGTGTGCAACAGCATTATGTCTAAAAAACGATGTACATACCTTAATAAACACCTCATTCCTAAAAAAAAAATGCTAATGCTTCTTCTGAGCTTTCAATAAATTGTAATCATTTTGCTGGTAGAGGGGCTTGCCTTGATACTGATGGCTACTGACTGATCAGGGTGGTGACTGCTAGATGTTGGAGTGGCTGTGACAATTTCTTAAAATAAGACAAAAATGAAGTTTGCTGCATCCATTGACTCTTTCATGAAAATATTCTTTTGATCTTGTAAAAATATTTTAAAAATCCTTTATTATTTAAATAAAGATTGAGGTCTCACTATATTGCCTAGGCTGGTCTTCAATGATCGTCCTGACTCAGCCTCACAAAGTGCTGGGATTACAAGTATAAGCCACCGTGCCTAGCCCATGAAAATATTTATCTGCAGCATGTGATGCTGTTGCATTTTACCCATAGTAGAAGTTCTTTCAAAACCGGAGTCAGTCCTCTCAAACCCTACTGCTTTATCGACTAAGTTTACAAAATATTCTAAATTCCTTGTCATTTCAACAATGTTCAAAATAGCTTCACCAGAAGTAGACTCCACCTCAAGAAACCACTTTCTTTGCTCCGCCATAAGAAGCAACTCCTCACCCATTCAAGTTTATCATGAGATTGTAGCCATTCAGCCATATCTTCAGACTCCCCTTGTCATTCTACTTCTCTTGCTATTTCTACCACATCTACAGTGACTTCCTCCACTGAAATCTTGAACCTTTCAAAGTCATCCATGAAGAATGTAGTCAACTTCTTCCAAAAACTGTTAATGTTGGCATTAACATTAACATGACATTAACTCCTTCCAAGAATAAAAAAGTTCTGAATGGCATCTAGAATGATGAATGATGAATACTTTTTAGAAGGCTTTCAATTTACTTTGCCCAGATCCATTAGAAGAATCATTATCTATGGCAGCTACAGCCTTAAAAATTTTCTTAAATAAGAAGACTTGAAAGTCAAAACGACTTCTTGATACATTGGCTGCAGAATGGATGTTGTGTTAGCAGGCATGAAAACAACATGAATCTCTTTGTATAATACATCTACATCAGAGCTCTTGGATAATTAGGTGCATTGTCAATGAGTAGTAATATTTGAAAGAATTTTTTTTTTTTTTTTTTCTGACCAGTAGGTCTCAACAATGGGCTTAAAATATTCACAGTAAACCATGCTGTAAACAGATGTGCAGTCATCCAGGCTTTGTTGTTCCATTTATAGAACACAAATAGAATAGATTTAGTATAATTCTTAAGGGTCCTAGGAGTTTCAGAATGGCAAATGAGCACTGGCTTCAACTTGAAGTCACCAGCTGCATTGGCTCCTGATAAGAGAGTCAGCCAGTCTTTTGAAGCTTTGAAGTGAGGTACTGACTTCTCTTTAGCTATGAGAGTCCTAGATGGCATCTTCTTCCAATAGAAGACTGTTTTGTCTACACTGAAAATCTGTCTAGTATTACCACCTTTATCAATGATCTTAGCTACATCTCCTGGATAATGTACTGCAGTTTCTACATCAGCACTTACTGCTTTACCTTCCACTTTTATGTTATGAAGGTGGCTTCTTTCCTTAAACCTTATGAACCAACCTCTGCTAGCCTACAATTTTTCTTCTGTGGCTTCCTTATCTCTCCCAGTCTTCATGGAATTGAGGAGAGTTAGGGCCTTGCTCTGGATTAGGCTTTGGCCAAAGAGAATGTTGTGGCTGGTTTGATCTTCTATCCAGACCACTAAAGCTTTCTCCATATCAGCAAGAAGGTTGTTTTGCTTTCTTTCTTTCTTTTTTTTTCTAAGAGATGGGGTCTTGCTCTATTGCCCAGGCTGGAGTGCAAATCCAGGCACGATCATAGCTCACTGCAACCTTGAAATCCTAGGCTCAAATGATTGTTCTGCCTTAGTTTCTCAATGTGATTGGGACTATAGGTGTGTGCCACCACATCCAGCTAATTTTTCTTTCTTTCTTTCTTTTTTTTTTAGAGACAGGTTCTTACTATGTTGTCCATGCTAGTCTCAAACTTCTGGCCTCAAGCAATTCTCCTGTCTCAGTCTCCCAAGTTGCTGAGACTACAGGCACCTGGCTGTTTTGCTTTCTTATCACGTGTGTTCACTGGAGTAGAACTTTTTTTTTTTCTTTTTTTTTCTGAGATGGAGTCTTGCACTGTCACTCAGGCTGGAGTGCAATGGTGCTATCTTGGCTCGCTGAAAACTCCGACTCCCTGCTGGGTTTACATGATTCTCCTGCCTCAACCTCCTGAGTAGCTGGGATTGCAGGTGCACACCACCACACCCGGCTAAGTTTCTGTATTTTTAGTAGAGATGGGGTTTCACTATGTTAGCCAGGTTGGTCTTGAACTCCTGACCTCGTGATCCACCCGCCTCAGCCTCCTAATATGCTGGGATTACAGGCGTGAGCCACCGCACCTGGTCTGGGGTAGCACTTTTAATTTCCTTCAGGAATTTTTCCTTTGCATTCACAACTTGGATAACTGGTGCAAGAGGCTTAATTCTGTGCCTGTCTCAGCTTTCAATATGCCTTCATCACCAAGCTTAATCTTGATTTCAGGTGAGAGACATGCAACTCTTTCTTTCACTTGACTACTTAAGAGGCCACTGTAAGTCAGTAAGTGACCTAATTTCAATATTATTTTGTCTTAGGGAATAAGGTCTGAGGAGAGAGATAGGGGAACTACCAGTCAGTGGAGCAATCAGAACACACACATTCATCAATTAAATTTCCCATCTTATATGAGTGCAGTCTGTGGTGCCTCAAAACAATTACAACAGTAACATCAAAGATATAATGATAATAATGAAAAAGTTTGAAATACGGCAAGAATTACAAAAATGTGACACAAAGACACAAAATGAGCAAAAGCTGTTGGGAAAATGATAGACTTGCTTGATGCAGGGCTGTCACAAACTTTCAATTTGTAAAAAATGCAGTATTTGTGAAGCACAATAAAACAAGGTATGCCTGTATTTATTTTGTTCAAAAAAGGATGGAAACATTGCTTTAGTCCCATAGTTCAACATTGCTGAAAAAGTATACTGATGTTTAAGATGTTACTACAAATAGGCTGGGCAAAGTGGCTCATGCCTGTAATCCCAGCACTTTGGGAGGCCCAGGCGGGTGGATCACAAAGTCACGAGTTCGAGACTAGCCTGGCCAGCATGGTGAAACCCTCTCTCTACTAAAAATATAAAAAATTGACCGGCCATACAGGTGGCGCACACCTGTAGTCCCAGGTACTCAGGAGGCTGAGGCAGGAGAATTGCTTGAACCTGTGAGGTAGAGGTTGCAGTGAGCTGAGATGGCACCACTGCACTCCAGCTTGGATGACAGAGCGAGACTCTGTCTCAAAAAAAAAAAAAAAAAGTTGCTACAAATAACTTTTAAAAATATCTAGAGCTCACATAACATAACAGTATTATCACCTTGAAAGAGTATATCTAAATATTTTGAAATTTTATATTTGCTTTAATTACTATAGAATATAAATTCAAATAAGGTTTCATACACTGAGGGAATAAAAACAAGCTCCAAAGTTGTTTTGAATAGCAGCATTTTTAGAACAAATACGTTATTTCTCTAGATGATTATTTAAAAGAAATATACTTTGAATGTACACATTCTGCTATTTTTATTTAAATCAGTAATCACTTCTCTACCACATACTATTACAGGTGTGTGCCACCATGCCCGGTTAATTTTTGTATTTTTAGTAGAAACGGGATTTCACAGGTCGGCCAGGCTGTTCTCGAACTCCCAACCTCGTGATCCGCCTGCCTTGGCCTCCCAGAGTGCAGAGATTACAGCCGTGAGCCACTGCATTTGGCCTGCTATTTCAATATATTAATCTGACATGATTTCTGTGAGAAGAGAAATCTACAATATTTAATTTATCAATAAATTAAAATATGTATTAATACCTATTAAGGCCAAGCACAGTTCTAGATAATAATATCCAAAATGAACTAGACACAATATTTTCTCTGAGGGGATTGTAAATTAGAAAAGACAAAAGAACACATAAATCAATCAGTATGTTACAGAGAAAAAATAAAGAGATATGTACTAAATGATCTGGGGAAGAATGAAACAAAAAATATAGAAGCAACTAACTCTGTCAAGTCAAGAGAAGCACCAGTGAGAACAGCCTTCGCAGAGCAGCCAATGGTCAGCCATTCATTGTTCAGGAAGGCCATAAAATACAGATAAAGTAGGACAGTTCTACATTCAAATGCCAAAACACTCACCAGTCCTGTGATTTTTTCATTGATTTCATCCTCTCTGAACCTCATAGTTTTTCTCTAAAATAGAAATGCTGTACTCATTGCCTCTCTGCTATAGGGATTGCATGAGATAATTTATGTAAAGTACACATCTGTGTACCTAATAAATAGTAGCAATTGGTATTTATTTCGTTTCCATTAAATAAGATTATTTGGCTTAAACACCAAAAGTCTGATTTGAGATCCTGATGAAATGTATTAAGTTTCAGAATGCAAGTTTCTATCTTTAGAATGCAGACTAAAAACAAAAACCTCCTATATTAACCACGATCAGAAATTAAAATTTGGACATTGTGAGAGACAAATTTATTGGCACTTTTATAATAATGATCTTCAGCAGCCTTCAGTAAATGCTTATGTTCTATAATCAAATGCATACTGATCTCTCCTCTGGGTCAACTAAACCAAACAGATTAGAAGAACCTAAACAGACAAATTCAGACATGAAATCTAAATGAATGAACAAAGGCAGACAGATTACTAACTCTTACAATCACTTAAAAGACAACTAAGTTACTGAAAATTTATGGGTAGTTCAGGATGACTACTGAGATGTGGCAACATCATTATAAGCTAATGTCACATACATAAGTAACTTATTAGTACAGTTGAATTGGGCCTTCCATATAAACATTATGGTATATTATTTATAATCAGAACCTTAAAGCTTTTCAATATTAACTACATCTTGAAATAAAAGACGATAATGTACTTCTAATTACTGAAAAATAAACCATTACACTAAGCATTTTATATGGAAAGTTGAACAAATATGACAAATCACAAAAATTAATTAAACCAGGAAAACAATATAAAGTTTCATATAAGAGAAAAATATAAAAATTTGGAGCAAAGAATGATCCAATTTGATTACACAATTGATCACCCAGCTAAATCTATAATACATATTTCATTCTAAACATACTTCTTCACTGCGTGCAATGGCTCACGCCTATAATCCCAGTACTTCAGGAGGCTGAGGGAGGAGGAGCACTTGAACCCAGGAGTTTGAGACCTAGTTAATTTTCTTTTTTCTTGTAGAAACGGAGTCTCACCAGACCAGTGAGACTCTATTTGTATAAAAAATAAGAAAATTAGCTGGGCGTGGTGATGTGTGCTAAGGGTCCCAGATACAGACAGGCTGAGGCAGGAGGATCCCTTAAGCCCAGCAGGTCAAAATTGCAGAGAGTCATGTTCATACCACTGCACTCCAGCCTGAGTGACAGAGCAAGACTCTGTCTCAAAACAAAACAAAACAAAACAAACAAAGCACAGTCTTTCAAAGTTCAATCACAATTTTAAATATAAAAATTTGCAAAAAAAAAAGATAAAACATTGACCTGAAAGTTTCATAATTCAGGTTTAAAAGAAATGCTTTAGAAGCTTTTTTTTTTCGTAGCCATTTTTCCCACAAGGTTCATAAATTTAAGGCTTCTCAGCATTGCTTTTATTGTCACAAAATGTTTTCAATCATCACTGTAAAACTGTTTCTACTTTATGTGTCAATTTTACTATGTGCTAAAAAATTAAGCAGCAGTGCCACCAAATGACAAAACTCAAAATTTCACCAAATAGTGAGGCGAGGCTTATAAATACATGAAACCACCAGTCTGCTTACTCTTGATGCATAGATCAAAAAGAAACATATTTTCATCTTTATGCTGACTTATTAGTGAGGATGTAATGTATATTAGGAAAGTATTATTAAATGGTTTAATTTCATATTTTGAATACAGAGTAACTTCACACATAGTTATATACGGCCTAAAGATAAATCATGGCCAAATCTTACCAAATTCATATTTAACTTCTCAAAACCTTGTCTTTGAAGAATCAATAGTATAAAAGTATTTGTATTTGAATAAATTTTCTTAACTAGTATTGCCATAATGCTTTTACAAGAATGTCTAAGAATAAGAACAAGGTAGCCAGAAGCAGTAAGTGTGTACACCCTGGGGGGAGCCTTACAGGCATGCATGGAAAGTCTAAAAATAAGACAAAGATGAAAATAGAAAAACACAAGAATTTATATTCAAAATATTTTATCCATCCTAACCAAGACAGAATCTCCCTAATTCTATTTTTCACTGAATTTTAATTCTTAAAACATTGCTACCCTTTTAAAAAACTGAACCTATCTTCCTTACATACTTCATTCACAATATAGCATACATGATGGCTGAAAACGTAACACTATATTATTTGGCTCTCCCAGAAAACAGACCCCCATCATTACACATTGTTCTCCATATATAAATCCCAATTGGTACTACAATTTTTATCATTAAATATGTCAAAGAGAAAATTTTATAAAATTAGGTATATACTGCCAAGGAATCACAATAGTTAAGGCAGTGATTTTTTTTCTTCATTTTAAGTTCCAGGGTACCTGTGCAGAATGTGCAGGCTTGTTATATAGGTAAATGTGTGCCATGGTGGTTTGCCGCACAGATCAACTCATCACGCAGGTATTAAGGCCAGCATCTGTTAGCTATTCTTCCTGATGCTCTCCCTTCCTCCACATCCCTCAAAAGCCCCAAAACGTGTGTTGTTCCCACCAAGGTGTCCACGTATTCCGATTGTTCAGCTTCCACTTATAAGTGATATCATGAGGTGTTTGGTTCTCGGTTCCTGTGTTAGTCCGTTGAGGATAATAGCTTCCAGCTCCATCAATGTCCCTGCAAAGGACATGATCTTATTCCTTTCTATGGCTGCATAGTATTCCATGGTGTACATATACCATGTTTTCTTTATCCAGCCTATCACTGATGGAAATTTGGGTTGATTCTATGTCTTTGCTATCGTGAATAGTACTGCAATGAACATATGTATGCATATATCTTTATATGTAGAATGATTTATATATTTTGGGGTATATACCCACTAATGGGATTGCTGGGTCAAATAGTGTATCTGCTTCTAGATCTTTGAGGAATCCCCACACTGTCTTCCAAAATGGCTGAACTAATTTATGCTTCCACCAACAGTGTAAATGCATTCCTTTTTCTCTGTAACCTTGCCACCATCTGTTGTTTCTTGATTTTTTAATAATTGTCATTCTGACTGGCGTGAGATGGTATTTCTCTGTGGTTTTGATTTGCATTTCTCTAGTGATCAGTGATGTTGAGCTTTTTTTCATGTTCGTTGGCTGCATGCATGTCTTCTTTTAGGAAGTGTCTGTTTATGTCCTTTGCTCATTTTTTAATGGGTAAAAATGGACATTTTTGTTTTTTTCTTGTAAATTTAAGTTCCTTGTAGACTCTGGATATTAGCTCTTTGTCACATGGATACACTGCAAAAATTTTCTCCCATTCTGTAGGTTGTCTGCTCACTCTGATGATAGTTTCTTTTGCTGTGCAAAAGCTCTCTAGTTTAATCAGATCCCATTTGCCAATTTTTGCTTTTGTTGCTATGGCTTTTGGCATTTCATCATGAAATCTTTGCTTGTGCCTGTGTCCTGAAGGATACTGTCTAGATTTTCTTCTAGGATTTGTATAGTTTGGGGTTTTACATTTACGTCTTTAATCCATCTTGAGTTAACTTTGTATAAAGTATAAGGAAGGGGGGTCCAATTTCAATTTTCTGCATATGACTAGTCAGTTCTCCCAGCACCATTTATTAAATAGGGAATCCTTTCTCCATTGCTTGTTTTTGTCAGGTTTTTCAAAGATCAGTTGGGTGTAGGCATGTGGTTTATTTCTGAGTTCTCTATTCTGTTCCATTGTTCTATGTGTCTATTTTTGTACTAGTACCATCCTGTTTTGGTTACAGGGCAGTGATTTTTATCCTTTGTTAGACTGAAAATATTGTACTTTTGAGAATCCAAGGAAATATATGTGGTTTTACTGAAGAAAATGCGCCAACATACAAACTGCCAAACTTTACATTAATATTTTAGGGGGCTTAATAATGCTAGCCTCAACTCTGAATTCCATGTTAACCACTCCTGAGTCATGGTCAATGAATAAAGATAGATATATGAACACTACCCCCCAATATAACATCTAGATTATGCTATATTAGACTTTCTATTGAAACAACAGTTAAATAACTTTAATCAATTTTTTTTTGTATATTAAGCTGGACTTAAATATGTACATTATAAATATTATTTTTCTACACAATTTAGATAGAGCAACATTAGATAATAAGCCCTTCATCTAGATGAGGAAATAAAGGCCACAAACATTAAGTCACTCCTCAAACAGGCTAATTAATTGGCAAGGCTGAGACCAAAAATCAGGTATTCTGATTCCTAGTCTCTTTTTTTCCCCACTATACCAGTGTGCATTAAATAAACAGATCTTTCCTGAACATTTCCCTATGCACAGTTCTGGAATATCATGAGACACCGAATTCCCAGTGAATTTATTTGTGTTACTATTCACCAGGTACCATGCTGAGCATTTTACATGGTAAATCGGTTAAGATTCTTTGGTTGAAGGCAATAGAAACTAACCACAGAGGGACGGAGGGAGGGAGGGAAGGAGAGAGGCAGCTAGGTAGCCAGGCAGCCAGACAAGGAGGGTGGTGACATCAGCAGGATGGCAAATGACAAATGTCTGTTCTACCCTCTGCCTCACAAAAAAGGACGAAAACAATGAACAGATAATCACATTTTGACCAGAATGACTTAAGGAGAACGTCAAAGAACAGCAAGGGAGTGGCAGAAACCCTGTGAAGCATAGGCTAAGGAAGGTCATATACAGAAGGGTGGAGTCACCGCTGTGCTATTCCCTTCCCCCAGTGCCTAAGCCACAGCTGTGCCCCACCATTCATGGGCCCTTGTTGCTGCTGTACCCAGCTTCACAAAGCATGGTACATTGTTATGGCCTGCCATGCCAGAATCACCACTACAAGGAATCTCCTCTCCTGGTGTCCAAGTTGCCACTGTGCCCTACCAGCTCCAGAAACTGATTGCAGTTATGCCCTGCTCCCTAGGGCCCAAGTCTCTAGAACATCTCTTCTTCTCCAGACCCATGCCAGTGCTGTGCCTTGACTCTCAGGATCAGAGTCACAGCTATATCCCTGCTACCTGGGCCCAAGCTACTGGGGAATACCTTAGAGTCACAGTCCCCACCTTTGTAGAACAGCTTCATCTACCCATACCTCAAAAAGTGAACTTCTATTCAAGTCACAAGTAGTAATTCAGGAAGACAGTGGGCCCAGGACCCCAGCACCACTGTAGGCTACTTGTGAGCTCTGCCAAATCTGACACCAAGAAGGATTTCCCCAACAAAGTCTTCCCACAGTGGGATAAACAAGAAGAGGAGGACCCCCACTAAAGCCCTTGCCACTGAGAATCCTAATAACCTATGCTGCTACCACCGCTGTCATACACTCCTACAGACTTGGCTAAAGTACCTGCAGCCATTACTGATACTGATTACAACTGAAGAAGCTGCATGGACACTACACTATCATGCCTACCTGGAACCAGAGGCAGAACCTCTGCCCTTGAGCCACTGCACCACCACCCGCAGAACCAATGCATCCTGCTCAACTGACCCCCTAGCAACCATCTGTAGGTAAAATCATTCCCTACAAAAGCAACTGTATAAATTTGGAAGAGGTCACTGATCCACTAGATATGCAGTTATCAGTGCAAGGACACAAGAAACATGAAAAAGCAGGAAAACATGACACCATCAAAGGAACATAATTCTCCAGTTAATGACCCCAAAGAAATGGAAATTTACAAGTTACCTGAAAGAGAAATCAAAGTAATGATCTTATGGAAACTCAGGGATATACAAGAGAATAGACAATTCAATGAAATCAGCAAAATAATTCATGATATGAATGACAGACTCAATAAAGATATACATAACATTAAAAGAACCAAACAGAAATCTTGGGGCTAAAGAATTAAATGAATGAAATTGTTAAAAATTGAAAGCTTCAACAGCAGACTAGATCAAGCAGAGGAAACAATCTGTGAATTTGAAGATAGGTCTTTTGAAATTGCCCAGATAGAGAAAAAGTGAAGAAAGTCTACAGGAATTATGGAACACCATGAAATGAACAAATGCCACAGTATGAGCTCTAGAAAGAAGAGATGAGGCCGGGCATGGTGGCTCACATCTGTAATGCCAGCACTTTGGGAGGCCAAGGCAGGAGGATCACGAGGTCAGGAGATCAAGATCATTCTGGCTAACATGGTGAAGCCCTGTCTCTACTAAAAATACAAAAAGTTAGCTGGACATGGTGGCATGTGCCTGTAGTCCCAGCTACTCGGGAGGCTGAGGCAGGAGAATCGCTTGAACCCAGGAGGTGGAGGTTGCAGTGAGCCAAGATCACGCCACTGCACTCCAGTGACAGAGCAAGACTCCATCTAAAAAAAAAAAAAAAAATGGAGAGAGAGAAGAGATTGAGAAAGGTACAGGAAGTTTTTTAAGTGAGGTATTTGCTGAACACTTCCCAAGTCTCGGAAGCAATATGGTCATGCATATCTACTGAAGTTGAAAACCAGCAAACAGGTTAAATGCAAAGAGGTCCTCACCAAGGCACTTTATAATTAAAACATTAAAAGTAAAAGACAAAGAATTTTAAAAGCAGAGGGAGAAGAGCATCAAGCAACATACAAGGGGCTCACCATTAGACTATCAGCAGATTCTCAGCAGAAATCTTGCAGATCAGGAGAGAACGGGATAATATATTCAAGGTGCTAATTAAAAAAAAAAAAACAAAACCCTGCCAGCCAACAATCCAACAATACTATACTCAGAAAAGCTGTTTTTCAGAAATAAAACAGAAGTAAAATTCTTCCCAGATAGACAAAAGCTAAGGGAATTCATCACCTCTAGATCTGATTTATGAGAAATGCTTAAGAGTTCTTCAACCAGAAACAAAAGAACAATAATTACTACTACAAGAACGTATCAAAGTATAAAACTCACTGGTAGAAAGGTATTTATACATATTCAAATTCAGAATATTCCATTACTGCAACGGTGGTGTGTAAATCTCTCAAATTGCTATTATAAAGGTTAAATGTTGAAACAGTCAAAAATAACTGTAATTGCATTAAGTTGTTATGAAGCCCAAAACGTAAAAAGGTATAAACTGTGACAGCAAAAATAATTGTGAGGAGGGTAAAAGTCTAGAATATTTTCATGTGACAAAGTTAAATTGTTGTCAGCTTAAAATAGTCTATTATTACTATATGATGTTTTGTGTAGGCCTCATGATTAACTACAAAGCAAAAAACTACAGCAAATACACAAACGAGAAAGAGAAAGGAATGAAAACTTAGCACATAGCACAAAATCACAAAAGTAGACAATAAGAGAAGAAAAAGGAACAAAGGACCAAAAAAAAAAAAAAAAAACACCCCAGAGAACAATAACAAAATGCAGTAGTATGTGCTTACATATCAATAACAATCTTCAATGTAATGAAGCTCTCCAATCAAAAGATTTAGAATGGACAGAAAAATGAGATTCAGAGGCTGCTTCAAGATGGTGACTAAGGACATCTCATGCCAGTTCTCCTCAGAAGGAAGAACAAAATTACTGGTAAATAATCAAGTTTTGACAAGGAAATGGTGGGAAGAGAGCCAGGACTTGTTGGAGTACCCACGTGAAGAAGATTGGGTGGAGAGAAAGAAAGCAGCAAAAGTCTGGTTGATACTGACCTCTGAGGAACTCAGAGTCCAGTAGAAAGTGTAGGTGGGAGTGTGTCTCTGCTCCCCTCACCCCTCTAACAACACACTGGCTGCTAAACAGCTGGGGAGCCCCTCAGCCCTTGAAAACCAGGGCAGCACTACTGGTGGCGATTAGAGGAGTTCCTGAAAACAGAGAACTGGGTGAGCAGCGGACTTAGCCATGCTGTACCCACCTCCAACCTAAACTGAGATGGCAGTTGTCATACCAGTTGTGTACCTGTGGTGCCATTCCCTTACTTGGAGATCCTCTGCCCTTGAGCCACTGCACCACCACCCACAGACATACTACACAACCTACTCTGACTTTGGCAAGTACATGACACCAGCAGATTCTCAGGGAGTTTGGGGTCTCCCCCAGATCAAACCCTTGGCACAAACTGTCCCTAAGGGAGGAGACAGAGGAGCCTGTCAAAGCCACCAATGGGAAACAGGAAATGCGGGTGCAGCACTAATCACTGAAGGGGGCACTGTTGTAATCTAGATCCACCATGGCGGTATCAGCCGGCACAGCAGGCCCTTTGTTAGGACTTCCTGCCCTTCACGTCCTGCTAAGACTCTTAGCGCGCGAAAAAAGCCCGTGCCCGCCAAAAAACCCCCACTCTGCGCAAGCTCCTGGACGCGTCATTCCTCAGAGATCGAAACCTAACTCAGGAAAACCAAAACCTACAAACCCTGCCTACCTCACCCTATAAAAGGCCCCCAATACTCGCCCGGAGCGTGACTTCCTCAGCCCTCCTCCTAGGGGACCAGTGAACCTTGCCCGCGAGCCCAATAAAGGCTACCTCTCTTCTCATCTGCCTCATGTCTTCTTGCTCAGCTCCCCATTACATTACAGGCACCACTAATGCCTCAGAACAAACGAGGAGAAGGGGGTCATCTCTTGCCTTCTCACCCTGCTAAAGTGCATGATTGTGGAAGTAGCAGCAGTTCTTTCTGTGGGGACCCAGTGGCCCTTTCTGGGCTTCTCTGGTGGCCCAAAGAAAGTGAACAGAGCCTAAATAAATCTGCTGGATCTTACTCTTCAGCACCGTCTACTGGACTGCAGCCTGAATTACACCACCAAGCAAAAACTACAAAAAACAGCATCTGAGAAAGCCACCTCAGAAACATACCTGTAACCAAAAAACCCATATGGAGCTTTGGCCCCCTGAAAGCACCCAGAAAAGAAGCCCATCGAGCACATACAACATACATCACAGTTATACCTTCAAGGGGAAAAAATTAAGTTCCATCCAAATAAACACAAATCCAAAAAAAGAATTGTCAGCTCAGTTAGATGAGAAGGAATCAGTGCAAGAACTCTGGAAGTACAAAAAGCCAGGATGCTTTGTCACCTCCAAAGGATCGTTTTGGCTCCCTAGCAATGAATCCTAAGCAGACTGAAATATCTAAAATGATACATACAGAACTTGGAATATTGATGGCATGGAAACTCCACAAGATCTGAGAGGAAGTTGAAATCCAATACAGAGAAGCCAGAAAAATGATCCAGGACATGAAAGATGATATAACGATATTAACAAAGAACCAAACAGAACTTTTGGAATTAAAAAACTCACTATGGGAATTTCAAATACAGTTGTAAACCTTAACAACAGACTAGACAAAGCAGAAGAAAGAATTTCAGAGCTCAAAGACTGATCTTTTGAATTAACCCAGTCAGACAAAAATAAAGAGAAAGTATTTAAAAAAGCAAACAAGGCCTTGAAGAAATATAAGATTATGTAAAGCAACCAAATCTATGAATTCCTGGCATTCCTGCAAGAGAAAAACAGAAAGTAAGGAAGTTGGAAAACATATTTCAGGGTATGATTCTGGAAAACTTCCCCAGTCTTCCAAGAGAGATTGATATGCAGATACAAGAAATTCAGAGAACACCAGTGAGATACTATATAAGATGACCATCACTAAAGCACACAGTCATCAGACAAGCCAAGGTCAATGTGAAAGAAACAATCTTAAAGGCAGCTGGAGAAAAGAACTAAATTGCCTCTTTTAAAGGGAATCCCATCAGACTAACAACGAATTTCTTAGCAGAAATCTTACAAACCAGAAGACATTGGTGGCCTATTTTTAGCCTTCTTAAAGAAATGCCAGCCAAGAATTTCACAGCCTGCCAAGCTAAGTAAGCTTCATAAACAAAGGAGAAATAAAGTTTTTCCCAGACAAGCAATTGCTAACAGAATTTGTCACCACTAGATAGGCCCTACAAAAATGCTCAAAGGAGTTCTAAACATGCAAATAAAAGAATGATACTCACTAAACCACAAAAGTACATGTCAGTTCAAAGCTACTGCCACTATAAAGCAACTATACAATTGAGACGACAAAGCAAATAGTTAACACTACGAGAGGAAGAAAACCTCACATATCAGTATTAACACTGAACATAAATTACCTAAATGCTTCACTAAAAAGACAGAATGGTAAATTGGATGAAAAAACAAGACCCAACCTTCTGCTATCTTCAAGAGACCATCTCACATGTAATGACACCCAAAGGACTTGATGTAAAGGGATGGAGAAAGAACACGCAAATTTAAAACAAAAAAGATCAGGGCTTGCTACTCTTGTATCAGATAAAAGAGATTTTAAACCAACAACAGTACAAAAGGACAAAGAAAAGCACTACGTAATGATAAAAGGTTCAATTAAACAAGAGGATTTAACTATCCTAAATATATATGTGCCCAACACATAAGGACTCTGATTTATAAACAATTACTACTAGATCTAAGAAAAGGGACATACAATAATATCATACAATAATAGCGGACACACTTTAACACCCCACTGATAGCATTAAACTGATCAAGGCCCAACACTAATAAATTCTAGACTTAAATTGGACACTTGACCAGTTGGACCCAATTGGCATCTACAGAACACTACACCAAACAACCACAGAATATACATTCTTTTTATCTGTACACAGAACATACTCTAAGACTGACAACATACTCAGTCATAAAGCAAGTCTCAATAAATTTTTTAAAAAACTAAAATCATATTAAGCATCTTCTTGGACCACAGTAGAATAAAAATAGAAATCAATACCAAGAGGAACTCTCAAAGCCATACAAATACATAGAAAGTAAACAACCTGCTTTCTGAATGACTTTTGGGAAACAATAAAATTAAGGCAGACATTTAAAAAAAAATTTGAAACTAATGAAAGTAGAAACATTACATACCAAAACCTCTGAGATATGGCAAAAGCGGTTAAAAGGAAAGTTTATGGCATTAAATGCTTATACAAAAATAATAGGAAGATCTCAAATTAACAACCTAATGTCACACCTACAGGAACTAGAAGAAGAAAATCTAAACCCAAAGCTGGCCGACGAAAAGAAATAACTAAAATCAGAGCAGAACTAAATTAAATTGAGACCAAACAGCCATAGAAAAGATCAAACAAAAGTTGGTTCTTTAAAAAGATAAACAAGATTAATAAACTTCTGGACAGATTAACATGAAAAAAAGAGAAGATTCATAAACACAGTCAGAAATAACAAAGGTGACATTACAACAGATCCCACAGAAATACAAAAGATCCTCAGAAACTACTATGAACATCTCTATGTGCACATACTATAAAATTAGGAAATAAACAAATTCTTGGAAACAGTCTCCCAAGATTGAAATAGGAAGAAACTGAAACCTTGAACAGACTAATGAGTACAAAACTAAATCAGTAATAAAAACAAAACAAAACAAAAAAAACTACCAATAAAAAAAAAGTCCTGGACCAGATAGATTCACAAAATACACAAAGAAGGCTGATGCCAATCCTACTGAAATTACTGAAAATAAATTAAGGAGAGATTCCTCCGTAACTCATTCTACAAGACCAATTTCATCATGATACCAAAATATGGCAAGGACACAACAAAAAAAGAAAACTACAGACCAATATTGCTGATGAAAATAGATACAAAAATCCTCTATAAAATAATAGCAAACTAAATCCAGTAGTACATTAAAATGAAAATTTGTATGATCAAGTGAGCCTTATTCCTGGGATGCAAGGATGGTTCAACACACACAAACCAATAAATGTGATTCCCCACATAAACAGAATTTAAAAAAAGAATATGATCACCTCAATATACACATAAAAAGCATCTGATAAAATCCAACATCCCTTTATGATAAAAACACTTAACAAATTAGACATCAAAGGAAGATATCGCAAAATATTAAGAACCCCCTATGACAAACCCACAGCCAACATCATGCTGAATGAGCAAAAAGTTAGAAGATTCCTCCTAAGAACTAGAACAAGACAAGGATTCCATTCTTAGCAATCCTATTCAACACAGTACTGGCAGTCCCAGCCAGAGCAATCAGGCAAGAGAAAAACATACAAGACATCCAAATAGGAAAAGAGAAAGTCAAATTATCTCTTTGTGGACAATTTAATTCTGTATCTGGAAAATTCTAACAATTCCACCACAAATCCTAGACTTGATGAGCGACTTCAGTAAAGTTTCAGGACATAAAATCATTGTACAAAAATCAGTAGTATTTCCATACACCAATAACATTCAAGCTGAGAATGAAATCAGTAATGCAATCTCATTTACAATAGCCACTCACACACAAAAATACAGAGGAATACATTTACCCAAGGAGGTGAAAGATCTCTACAAGGAGAACTACAAAACACTGATGAAGGAAATCATAGATGACACAAACAAATGGAAGGGCATTCAATGCTCATGGAAGGAGACTCGGTATCATTAAAATGTCCACACCGCCCAAAGTAATCTACAGAATCAATTCATTTTCTATCAGATTACCAAATTTTTTGGTAAAAATAATAAAAAAAAAACTCTGAAATTCATATAGAACCACAAAAGACCCAGAATAGCCAAAGTTATCCGGAGTAAAAAGAACAAAACTGGAGGAATCACATTACCTGACCTCAAATTATACTACAGAGCTATAGTAACCAAAACAGCACGGTGCTGGCATAAAAACAGGCACACAGACCAGCTGAACAGAATAAAGAACCCAGAAATAAATCCATACATCTACAGTGAACTCATTTTTGACAAATGTTCCAGGAATATACGTTGGAGAAAAGACAGTCTCTTCAATAAATAGTGCTGGGAAAACTGGATATCCACATGCAGAAGAATGAAACTAGACTCCTATCTTTTGCCATATACAAAAATCAAATCAAAATGGATTAAAGACTTAAATCTAAGGCCTCAAACTATGAAACTACTAAAAGAAAACACTAGGGAAACTCTCTAGGACACTGGTCCAGGCAAAGGCTTCTTGAGTAATATCCCATAAGCACAGGCAACCTAAGCAAAAATGGACAAATGGGATCATATCAAGTTAAAAAGCTTCTGCACAGCAAAGGAAACTATCAACACGGTGAAGAGACAACCCACAGAATGGGAGAAAATATTTGCAAACTACCCATCTGACAAGGGATTAATAACCAGAATATATAAGGAGCTCAAACCACTCAATAGGAAAAATCTAATAATCCAATTTAAAATGGGCAAAAGATCTGAATAGACATTTCTAAAAAGATGACATACAAATGGCAAACAAGTATATTAAAAAGTGCTCAACATCACTGATCATCAGAGAAATACAAGTCAAAATGACAATGAGATATCATCTCACCCAAGTCAAAATGGCTTTTATCAAAAGGACTGGCAATAACAAATGCTGGCGAGGATGTGGAGAAAAGGGAACCCTCTTATACTCGTACACTGTTAGTGGGAATGTAAACTACCATACCCACTATGGAGAACAGTTTGGAGGTTCCTCAAAAAACTGAAAATAGAACTACCATACAATCTAGCAATCGCACTGCTAGGTATATACCCAAAAGAAAAGAAAGCAGTGTATCAGAGATATCTGCACTCCCGTGTTTATTGCAGCACTATTCACAATAGCCAAGATCTGGAAGCAACCAAATTCTCCATCAACAGGTGAATGGATAAAGAAAATTGTGGGACATATACACAATGGAGTATTCTTCAGCCATAAAATAGAATGAGATCCTGTCATTTGCAACAATATGAATGGAAGTGGAGTTCTATTACGTTAAGTGAAATAAGCCTGGCACAGAAAGACAAATTTTGCATATTCTCACTTATTTGTGGAAACTAAAAGAAATGAAACAATTGAATTCATGGAAACGGAACATGACAGTTACCGAAAGCTGGAAAGGGTAGTGCATGAAAGTAAGAATGGTTAATGGGTACAAAAATTAGATAAAATGAATAAGATCCGGTATTTGATAGCACCACAAGGTAAATATAGTCAACAATAATTTATTGTACATTTTAAAATAACTAAAAGAGTGTAATTGGATTGTTTGAAATGCAAAGAAGGGATAAATGCATGAGGTGATAGATACCTCATTTACCCTAATGTGATTAGTATGCATTTATGCCTGTATTAAAATATCTCATGTATCCCACAAATATATACATCTACCATGTACCTACAAAAATTAAAAGTAAAAAAAATTTTTTTATAAGGCACAACTTACAGAAAGCAGGGGAAACAGCATAAGAAAAAGTCTTCAACATTGGGCAGATCCACGTTCAAATCTTTGTTCTGCCGTTAGTTGGAGATATTTTATATAATTATTTTATCCTTTCTATATATGCTTTGTAAAGTTGTAAGGATTAAAAAAAAACAATAAATATACAGTTAATCCTTGAACAACACAGGTTTGACCAGCACAAATCCACTTACACATAAATTTTTTTTCTGCCTCTGCCACCCAAGACAGCAAGACCAACCCTCTTACTCCTCCTTCCTCAGCCTACACCTGAAGATGAGGATGAAGACCTTTATGATGATCCACTTCCATTTAAAAATAGTAAATATATTTTCTCTTCCTTATGATTTTTTAAATAATATTTTCTCTTTAGCTTTGTTGTAAGAATACAGCATATAATACATATAACATATAAAATACATGTTACTCTATGTTACTGGCAAGGCTTCCAGTCAACAGTAGGATATCAGTAGTAAAGTCTGTGGGGAATCAAAAGTTACATGTGAATTTTTGACTGTGCAAGGGGCCAGGGCCCCAACCCCCATGTTGTTCATGGGTCAATAGTAGAGTGGTTATAATATGCCTGGCATATAATAAGCAATAAACTACAGGAACTGTTGTTACTATGATGTATATCACGACTATTTGCCAATGATCTAGTTGTAGGCTAAAACCCAGAAAATTACTTAAAATTGGCAGAATAGACAAACTCACTGGATAAGAGGATAAGCAAAAACCCAAAATGTCTGCAAATATTAGCAATATTCTGTTAGGAAAAAAACCTTTGAAGATTGAAATGGAATTATAAACTAGAAATAATCTTTATAAGAAATACAACAGATAAATGTGAAAATGATCAAAATTTGTGTAAGAGATATAAAAGAAACTGAGTAAATGTAGAAATTTAACTTGTTTCTGTATATAAACTATTATAACTATGTCAATTCTTCTTAACTTGTAGGTTTAATATAATACTAATCAAAATTACAACAAGATTGAAAAAAAAAAGAAACAAGAATTACCTTAAATATTTATCTGGTAAAGAAAAAGAAAGTAAATAACTAAGAATAATAAGTGTAAAAAAAGAGGGTAAAGGGGAAATGAGGAAAGAATTCTATTAGAAATTAAAGCATACTGTAAATCTATAATTACTAATACAACGAGGTACTGGCAGAAAAGACAGAGCAATAGATCAAAGGAGAAAGCCCAAAGGAAGATATAGCTTGATACCTACTTGTTATAGATTCATTCACTGGTATATATAAGAATTTAATAAATCTTACAAGTAGCATTATAAATCAGTGGCAGAAAGACGTGTAGTCATTAAATTAGGCTGGGATTTCGATAAGCTACTTGGCAATAGTAAATTGAAAATTTAAAAATAAAATAAGGGCCCGGCGCGGAGGCTCATGCCTGTGATCCCAGCACTTTGGGAGGCTAAGGTGGGTAGATCACAAGGTCAGGAGTTTGAGACCAGCTTGGCCAACATGGTGAAACCCCGTCTCTACTAAAAATACAAAAATTAGCCGGGCATGGTGGTATGCCCCTGTAGTCCCAGCTACTCAGGAGGCTGAGGCAGAAGAATCGCTTGAACCCATGAGGCGGAGGTTGCAGTGAGCCGAGATTGTGTAACTGCACTTCAGCCTGGGTGACAGAGCGAGACTCCATCTCAAAAAATAATAATGATAGATAAATAAAATAAATTAGCTCTGACTTCAAATCAATATCCCAAATGACTTCCACACTGATTATTCTTAAATGCGAGAGAGACAGAGAGAGAGACTGAGAGAGGTAATGAGAAAGGGTGAGAGAGAGAATGAGAACGAAAAAACACACATAAAAAAAGCATTAGAAAATTAATACTGATGTACTATCCAGGAAGAGCTATAAAAATGTTAATACAACCAGGATTAAGAATATGAGCTAAATCTTACATGCTCTTCCCACACTTTTTTTTCTCTCTCATAAGCTTCCTTTCTCTTTCGTTCTAGTTGTTCTTTTAGTACAGCAGCACGTGCATTTGCATGGGCCTAAAAATAAAAACAATTAACAAAACGAGTTACCAGAAAGAAGGGCACAGGTTTTTATTTTTTTTTGGCCAGGTCTATGAAGATATTTACTTATTAGCCAAAAAAGAAGTATGCATGTGGTCTTACAATAAAAATGTAAGCTCACTAAATCTTTAGCACCTAGAACCAGCCTTGACATATAGCAGGTGTTCAATAAATATTTGTTGAGTGAAAATAAAGGCAAAAAAATGTAAAAATTTAAAACAATTATTATACATAGACTTCATTTACCTTCATGGGGATGTATATTTGCAGATTTTTCATTTTTAAGGTTACCATTTTTTTCGAGATTACTTATATGATAGTTTCACGTATTTATGCCATGGTTTTATCTATTTTCATAAATACAATACAAAAAGAGAAAAATACTATTTTTAGAAACCAAAAAGTGGAGGAGAAAGATGAAAGAAAAATTAAAGGAAGAGAATAAAGTGATATAACTATGCAAAACTTAAGAACACAATGTTCTATCTCAGCTTCCAATTTTCTCTAAGAAAACCTGTATCATTTCTATTCTATACCTTCAGGGATTCGATTTTTTTGCGCCTCATGTCAGCCTCTTCACTTCCTTCTTGTCCTTCAGAACGATTAGCTTCTTTCTACAAAATAAGTAGATAAGCAAATCACTTAGGATAGAATCATCAAATTGAGTGCAGAGTTCTGTGAAAGATAAGGAATAAACTAAAACCTAAAAATATAAAATGGAAATCATTTAACGTTGTTAGTTTTCTCCTAAAGCTACAACTGAACTCTCCACCACTATCAGCCTTTAAGAACAATGGAACAAAAAGATAATGACATAAAATGCATTGCAATCCTCCCCTGAATACTAGTTACATTTTCCTCTCAGAATTCCTCAGGAACAAATGGTCTTATCAATTTAATATCACATAAATAAGATTTACTTTATGTGTAGTTTTCTGATCTTTGAACTTCCACTATCATCATCAGTTTTTGTTGTTGTTGTTAATGGCACAGCATTTTAAATGTTAATCTACTATGATATCATTCAATTTCTTCAAAAAAAAATAGTTTTTCAACCTACCTTTTCACCACGAAGTTTGGCTTTAATCTGTTGGCGTTCATTGAAATTCTGTAGTCTTATTTGCCTCAGTCTTGCCAGATAAACCTACAAAGAGGCAAAAACCCCAACACAATAATGTAAAGTACAGCTATTGACATTTTTACTGCTAGATTTTTTTAAATTTAAGGAACAGTGTTAATTTGAACACAAGAAATAAAAGTTCTGAAATCCGGTTAATGGAAATGTAATATTAGCTTTCAAGTGTTTAATTAAGAACAATTTATTTCTGAAAAGAAAGAAATACATCATAAAATTAAATATTTTTAATTTAATCAAAAGAAAAGAAACTGAAATCATAATACTGAATAAGTTACGGGTCAAAATTATGACACAGAATGTCAGTCAAAAATATATTAACAGGTCCCTATAGACCTACAAAATCTTCAAATAATTGTTAAGAATTTAAACCATGCAAGAAAAGAAGGCAATAAATTCAAAAATGGCTATGTGATGGAGGTAGCGAACATGCGGGAAGCATACCTCTTCCTCTTTGTTCCTTGGCTTCCCTCCTCTTGAAGAGCTGGGCCTGCCTCCATACATAGCTGCCAGGTTTTGCAGGATTCCCTGTTTATCATTTAATGTACTAAGTTTAAAGAATGACTAAGGCTACATTATTATCTTACCAAGGAATATCCAGGTGCTACTTTATTTCTTTTGGCAAGTACTGACCATTTCTTGATGATAAACTGTGATAACAAACCCTGGTGTTTTCCTATGTCAACTTGAAATATATATTCAGTGAGAACAGAAGGAACCAATTAAGCCCCAAACACAATTATTCAAAACAGAGACCAGCTATCTTTGTATTAGTCACTTAAGAGGGGTTTTTGTTTTGTTTTGTTTTGTTTTGTTTGCTTGTTTTAAATCATGGCTTTGGAGGTTAAACCCCAATCCAAATTTTTCCTCTATAAACAGCCAATCCATTTAGACATATGTCTACATATATAGTAAACACATACAAAATAAGATATTTGAGATCACTTTTTCTGAATTCAACAAATCAGTTGTATATTAATTAAGAGATCTCAACCAAACTCTCCAGTGCACTCAGGCATGTTCAGTTACTATACAGCAAATGGTCAAACCCAATCACAAATGGACTCATTTCCGAACATAGTTTATATACTTCCTCTTCCTTCAGCGTACAAGCATGCTTCAAGTTCTTCTCTTAAAAAACCTCTTTAGTCCCACTTTCCTGTCAAATGTCTTTTTATTGGCTTATTGAATGTATGCTTTTTATATTCATCATCTCAATTTTCCTGCTTCCCAGTCATTTTTTTAGCTCACTACAATCTAGTTTCTGATCCCACTATGACTCTGAAAATTTTCTAAGGTCACCAATGACTTTCTACTTCACAATTGAAATGAACACTTTTGAGTGATTTTTGCATTTAACATTTCCACTGGAAATTAGTTTTGACTGAATCCACTTAATTTATATATGTATTTTTTCTGTCATAACATAATACATATTATAGAAAGTTTATTAAAAAATAAAATGTGAATCATTTATAATTCTGCCATCTGAGAAACTTAAAATTTGAGGGTACTGTCTTCCAAATTTCCTTCTCTGCATATGTATAATACGTACATGTTTATTTTTATAAAACTGGTATTTTACTAGTTATCCAGACAATATTATATCTTGAATCTCTTCCCACATCCATTTAATATTCCTTACAAACACTATTCTTAAGTGACTATATACTATTCATAACACTCCACTATACAAATGTTCTATAATGCACACATTTTTAAAAAGTCTGTCTTCTCTTTCAGTATTTATAACGCCACTCTCTCTTGGGTTCTTCCAGTTGTCACTATTTTTCACAGGCTTTTCTCTCCTTGGCTTGTTGCTGAATGTCAATATTTTCTAGAGTTTCATTTTCTGGCCCTCCTTCTCTTCTCATCCCCAGGCTTTAACATATGCTGCCAATTCCCAAACCTTGTAGCCCTTTTCTCTTTACAGCTTTCTGTATATGTTAAACTGACATCTGGGCAACTGTTTATGCAGCAAAGCTACCTCAGACAATTTATAAAACTGACTTTATCCTTCTTTTTACTATATAATCTTATTCCCAATTCAGTTATGGAACATGACCAGTCACTCAACAAACTAGGAATTACATTTGCCTCTTACCTACTATACTCAAATATGCCAAATTACCAACTCTATCTCCTAATAATTCTATAATTTATCATTTCAGTTTCTGCCTTAGCTCAGCCTCTCTTCTTTCGACTCTTAAATTGCTAAATGAGTTTCCCAACTTATCTTACCTCTAGTCTCACATCCCACAATTCCATTCTCTACAATGCACTGAGAGTAACCTTTCTCTTTCACATCTAATCCCACACAAATCCTTCAATGGTTACTATTATCTTCAGACTTTAATTCACATTCTGTTGAATGGCAAGTAGAGCCACTTGTGATCTAGCCATTTCAAGTCTCATCTCTGCCACTGCTCAGTCATAAATCCTACATTCTGGCTATGACAACTACTTGTGGTCTGTAGACTGTACCATGATCTCACTCATCCTCTTCAGATGGGTAACTCTACTCATCTTCCAAAACTCAAACCAAGTATATCACCCCAGAAGCCTCTTCAAAGCCTTCTCTAGGGAGTTAAGTGTGCTTCCTTTGACCTTCCATACCATTTCTTTATAGATACCTTTCACAGTAGCAGTGCATTATAATTGTGGAAGGGCAGTATATTTTAGTTAAGAACATGAAATACATACAGACTCTGAAATCTGTTTTTGTCAACATCACATAAACACTGCTGATCTTAAACAAAACTGCTTAAACTTGTTGTTAAGTCTAGGCATAAAAACATCTACTTCTCGGGTGTACCAGAGCAAAAAATATTACTGTAAGAGCATGCCCTGCCTTTCTTCTTTTGCAGCAGGACAAAGGGCCTTTACTCACTCAGTTTTCTTCCCTCTTCAAGAAGGTCCTTGCAATAGCTTATCAGTATTTGAGCTTTTGAGATACATATAGGTCAAAGAGTTGGGGAAGTGAAGGAAAATAAGAAATAAGCAGCACTGGGCAAAGATGTGAGATAAATTCTGAAAAGGCATATGGGAGAATCTACAGAGTTAAGGGGAGTGGACGGTAGTGAACTGAGTATTGCTATAGAAGATAACTTTCTTTCATGAGATTTGAGAAATACAAGAATCTGAGTTACTCTGGAGTTTTAAAACCTTTTTAGTTTGAAATATTATAGATACACAGAAAGGTGAAAAGAATATACAGGGAGGTCCTGTGCTCCCTTTCACCCAGCCTTTCCCAAATTTCTCATCTTGCATAACTACATTATATCAAAATCAGGAAACTCACACTGACTCAAATTATAGACATAATCTTCTATTTGTGCCATGCATCTACACAATTTTGTCACTCATGTCATCTTATATTAATTCCACCCTAATCAAGACACTTAGCTGTATTATTACTGGAACACTTTATAGCTACATTCACTACCTCCATCCCTAACCCATCAACCACTAAACTGTTTTCTATCTTGATAATTATGTCATAATTTCTATGTAGACTCACACAGTATGTGACCTTTAGAGACTGTTTTCACTCAATATAATTATATTTGGTCCATCCATGGTATTGCAATGCATCAACAGTTCATTCCTTTTCATTGCAAAGCAGTATTCCATGGGGGTGGATATAGTGTTATGATAGTCTTTTCATTCATTTACCCATTAAAGAGCATTTGGGTAGTTTTAAGTCTTTTGCTATTACAAATAAAGTTTCTATGAATATTCATGAATGAGTTTCTAAGTGACAACAAGTTTTCTTTTCTCTGGAACATATGCACAAGAATGAAATTACTGGTTCTTGGTATGAAGTCCATTTTTAGTTTAAAAAGGAACTATGAAACTATTTTGCACAATGACTGTATCATTTTACATTCCAAACAACAATGTATAGCTGACCAGTTTCTCCAAAACTTCATCAGCATTTGGTTTTATCACTATTTTTTTATTATAGCCATTTTGATAGGTGTGAAGTGATAACATCATTGTGGTTTAAGTCTGTATCTTTCAAATGATTTGGGTATCTTTTCATGTGTTACCTGCCACCTGTATATCCTCTTTGGTGAAATGTTTTATAAATTTTCCTCATTTTCTAACTGGATCTTTTATGTTTAATGTTGAGTTTTGATGCTTCTTTATGTTTTCTAAATATAAGCCCTTTGTTGGATAAGTGCTGTACAAATATTTGTCTCAATCTGTAATTTGTATTTTCTTCCTCTTAACAGGGTCTTTTGCAGAGCCAGATTTTAAAATTTTGATAAAGCCTGGTTTATTAACTTTTCCTTTTTTGGATTATGCTCTTGGTGTCAAGTCTAATAACTCTTTGCCTAGTACTAGGTCCCAAAATTTTCTTCTCTTTTTACTAGAAGTTTTCTAGTTTCATATGAAAGCCCATGATCTGTTTTGAGGTAATTATTTTATATGGTTTGAGGTTTAGGTCAAGGTTGATAGAGCTTATGGATGTCCAGTTCCTTCCACAATAATATTGAAAAGGTACTCCCCCTCCACTGAATTGCTTTTATGTATCTGTCAAGAATCAGTTAGGCATATATATTTGTATGCAACTATTCTGGGACTCTCCATACTGTTCTACTGATTTATGTGTCTATCCCTTTGCCACTACTACACTGTTTTGATTACCGTAGCTATAAGTTAGCCTTAACATCAGGAAGAGTTATTCTTCCCAAGTTGTTCTTAAAAATTGTTTTAGTTACTTTAAGGTCTTTCACTTTCTGTATAAATTTTAAAATAAGCCTGTCTACATTAAAAAATATTTTCTGAGATTTTAGTAAGGATTGCGTTAACTCTATAGATCAATTTAAGAATCGCCATTTTTACTACTGTGAGTCTTCTGATTCATAAACAATGTATCTCTCCAAGTATTTAGGTCTTCTTAGACTTTTTTTTTCATCAGCATTTTGTCATTTAATTGCATTCAATATTGCATATGTTTTGTTAGCATTATTTTTCATATTCTTTGGAACAACTGTAAATGGCATCACATTTTTTTTGTACCAGTTTCCACTTGTTCATTGTCAATATATATAAATTCAATTTATTTTTGTGTACTGATCTTGTATCCTGCAACTATAATGAATTTACTTTTTAGTTTCAGGAGTATTTTTGTAGAGTTCTTGGGATTTCCCATGCAGACAATCATATCAACTCAAAATAGCAACAACTTTATTTGATCTTTTCAATTCTGTATGCCTCTTCTTGCTCTTGCTTTATTGCAGTAACTACAACTTATAGTACAATGTCAAATATGAGTGGTAAAATTTACATGCTTGCCTTTTCCCTAATTGTACATGGAAATCATTCAGTCTTCCATCTGTATAATATTAGATGCAGGGTTTTTGCAGATGCCTATTGTGAGGTTGAGAACATTCCCCTGTATTTCTAGTGTGCTGACAGTTATTATTTTTTTAAATCATGAATGGGTGCTGAATTTTTTCAAAAGATTTTCTGTATCAATTGATGTAATCACATGAATTTCCTTTGTTAGCCTGTTGATATGGTGAATCACATTGATTTTTTAATACTGTAAAATACTTGTACATCTAGACTAAATTTCACTTGGTTGGGGCTGTATATAATTTACTAAAACTTTATTGAGGATTTTTGTATTTAACTTCATCAAAGATACTGCTCTGTAGTTTGCTTTTCTGTGCTGTCTTTTGTTATGGTTTTAGGGTAATACAGTCTCAAAATGAGTTGACTGGTATTCACTCCACTACTACTTCTGGGAACAGATTGTAGTGTTGTAACAAATTGGTGTTAATTCTTCTTTGAATGTTTGGTAAAATTTTCCAGTGAAACTATCTAGGCCCAGAGATTTTCAATAGCTTTTGAATCACGAATTCAACTTTTAAAACAGTTATAGGACAATTTACGATATCTGTTTCAACTTGGGTAAGTTTTGGTAGTCTATGATTTTTATAGATTGGTTCATCTCTTCTAAGTTGTTAAATTTATGAATGTAAAGTTGAATTTATCCTTTTAATTGTTACAAGATCTGTAATTATACCCATTTTTTTATTCCTGATATTGGTGATTTGTGTCTTTTCTCTTTTTCATCTTTGTCAATTTTGCTAGAGACTTATCAATTTCACTTTTATGTTTCTAAGAGTCAGTTTTTTGTTTCATTACATTACTCTATAGTATTACTGGTCTCAATTTTAACGATATCTATTCTTAATTACTTCCTTCATTCTTCCTGATTTGGGAATATTTTGCTCTTTTTTTCCCCCTAGTATTTTGAGTGAGGAATTTACATTGATTTGAGACATTTATTCTTTTCTACTGTCTGCATTTAGTGCTATAAATTTCCCTCACAGAAATGCTTCAGCTCTATCTCACAAATTTTTGTGTGTTGTGTGTCTATTTCCATTTTGTTCTATGTATATCTAAATTTCCTTTCAGATTTCCTCTTTGACCCATGGTTTATTTGAAAGTGTGTTAATTTTTAAATGTTTGGAGATTTTCCTGTCACCTTCCTGCTACTGATTTCTAGTTTAATTCCACTGTTCTCCATATTTGTAAAGATTTTATAATTCAGTATAATATCTTGAATTGTTGATGGGCGCTTAAAATGTGTATTCTGCTATTGTGGGGTAGAATATTCTGTAAGTGCAAATTAGATCTTGGTGGTTCGTGATGGTGTTTAGCTATTCTATATCCTTGCTGATTTTCTGTCTAGTAGTTCTATCAATTGCTGCGAGTAGGATGTTCAAGTCTCCAACTATAATTGTGAACCTGTTTATTTATTCTTTCAGCTCTATTAGTTTTTGCTCTCTATATTTTAAAGTATGGTTATTTGGTGTATACATATTTAGGATTGCAATAACTTCTTAATGCATGATTATTTTGTTACTATGTCTCCTTTTATCTCTTTGTCCTTAGTAACTTAATTTTGCTCTATTACAAACAAATTCTTTTAGTTGCCTGCATTTGAGAATGTCTTTATTTCCACTTCATTCCAAAAGGACAGTTTTGGTCAGATATAGAATTAAAGATTGATAGTAGTTTTTCTTCTTTCAGCACCTGAAAAATGTTGTACTACTTCCTTCTAAACTCCACGGTTTCAGATGAGAAACCTGCTGTTATTCAAATTGGTGTACTTTCATATGGAATGTGTAATTTCTCTCTCCCATTTTTCAGATTTGTCTTTTTAAAAACATTTCTTAGTGTGGATTCGAGTTTATCTTATTGTAGGGTTTGATCAGCTTCTTAAATCTGTAGGTTTATGTCTTCACCAAATGTGAGAAATTTTCAGTCACTATTTCTTCAAATATATTTTTCAGTCACACCCTTTCTCCTGTCCTTTAAGCTTTGAAGATACAATGTTAAATTTTTGTATTGTCCTATAAATTCTCGAGACTGATAATTTTCAGTATTTTTACTCTGCTGTTCAATTCACTGATTCTATCTTCTGTCATCATCTCCACTGTACTACTGAGTCTAATCTGTGAATTTTAATTTTGATTATTGTGTTTTTCAGTTCTATAATTTCCATTTAATTCTTCCTTAAAACTTCTATTTGTTTGCTGAGGTTTTCCCTTTTTATCATTTTAAGATAATTTAAGATAATTGATTGTAAGCATTTCTATCACAGCAACTTTGAAACCCTTGTCAGGTAATCCCTACATCTGATTCATCTTGATGTGAATGTCAAATCCATGTCATTTCTCACACAAATTGTGTTTTTGCTGCATTCAGCTTGGTTTGACAAGTTATTATGTTAGAAGACTCATAGTCCTGCTTAATTTATTTTATGCAGGAAGTAGCCTCTCAAAGTTTAGCAATCAGCTTCTAGCCTACTTTTGTGGGCTTTAGTTCCAATTGCAGTTCGGTTTTCTGAAAACTTGTGATACTATTCTGGTCTGCTTCATTCTTCTGGTGCTTTTGGAGCTCCTACTTAATCACTGCTGCTGCTGTCTTGTGAGAATGGAAGCTGGTTCTCTGGGCTACCAGCTCTTCCTGGGAGACTTCCATGGTGGAGGTACCATGAACAAGCTGTGGAGGGGGGCTGGGATAGCCTGAGGCTTCATCACTGTCCTGAGCTTGAATCATTCATCAGGTCCCTGGGGTCAGGAAAATGTTGAGGTTCCCTATCTTTGTTGGGATTTCCCTTTTCCGGTCCTTTGGTGAGTAAGAGCAGGCTTTTCTTGTTTAATATTGTTTTTTGTCTATAGTGGATCTGGGTTGCAGGCCTCTCTAATACCCGGTCCAAGATATACATGAGACAGAAAACCCAGAGAACTCCAATGTTATTTCTCAAGTCCTGAGGTCTCTTGCCAGTTCACCTTCTTTCTGGCATTTATAATCCAATTATAATTGTATGCTAAATAATTTCCAGGGTATTTAGTTAGATTTAGAAGGAAGGAACAGGGAAAAGTGAGTCTATGCCATTCTTTTTGGACTTGGGCAGAAACTACTTTTTGATAGCTAGGGTTTTTACACTGCAACATACTCTATAACGTGACTAGCACATCAAAGTTTGACAGAGTTACCCAGGATTTTTGGAAAGACTAAGAGATTGTTATGTTGAACTGTGCCCCTCATAAATTCGTACGTTAAAGTCTCAACCCCTAGTACCTCAGAATTAACCTTATTTAGAGATAGGATGTTTGACAAGTTAAAATGAGGCCATCAGGACAGGTCCTAATTCAGTAGGACTGGTGTCCCTATAAACAGGGAAAATCTGAAGACAGACTCACACACAGGAGGAACATGACATGAAAATGAAGGCAGAGATCAGGATGCTGGTAATATATACCAAGGAAGGTCAAAAATTGCCATCCAATAACCAAAAGGTAGGAAGGAGGCATGGAACAGATTCTTCTTCAAAGTCCCCAGAAGGAAACAACTCTGCTGACACATTGATCTTGGACTTCTTGCCCTGAAAACTCTGAGATAATAAATTTGTGTTGTTGATGCCACTTAGTTTGTAGTCTTTGGTTACAGCAGCCTTAGCAGACTAATACAGAGGGAATGCATATAAATTGCTTCACATGATGCCTGGCATAATAAGCTTTCAAAAAATAGTTATTATTACTTAATTGTTGGTTTACTTGTCTATCTCCTTTACCGCTTATATTTTCCTGCTAGCATGAAACTTAACATATTACAGTCATTAATGTTTGTATAAAATTAAACGAATGAATGAAAGAATGAATGAAAAGTTTAACAGTTAACTGCACATTTTGTAAGGTAGGTTTTCCATTAGTATAAATAAAAACAGTATGATTTAAGGTGAGTTAATAAGAAAGTAACATTTCTCAAGGGAAATAATGCTGCTTCATCATTTTTGTAAAATTCAGAGGTTCTTCTGTTAGGTTATTCAACAGAAGATAACCAAGAAAAACTCTTGCACATGTGTACCAGGATATATCTACAAGAATGTTCAAAGATGAACTGGAACCAACCTAAATAATTAATTACTGTCAGGAGAATAATTGTGGTACAGTCACACAATGGAATGTCATACAGCAATACTTGAAAATATGAATGAATCTTAGAAAAATGTTGAATGGGCCGGGCGCAGTGGCTCACCTGAGGTCAGGAGTTCGGGGCCAGCCTGACCAACATGGTGAAACCCTGTCTCTACTAAAAATACAAAATTAGCCGAGTGTGGGGGTGCATGCCTGTAATCCCAGCTACTTGGGAGGCTAAGCAGGAGAACTGCTTGAACCCGGGAGGTGGAGGTTGTAGTGAGCCAACATCGTGCCACAGCATTCCAGCCTGGGCAACAAGAGTGAAATTCCATCTCAAAAAAAAAAAAAGAAAAATGTTGAATGAAAAATGTCTCAGTCTATAAACGGTATAATTTTTATAATACTCAAAAATAAAACAGAGCAAGGTACTGTTTAATCACACATATGTGTGTGAAAAAGAGTATTTTAAGAAATCTACAGGAATGATGAATTCAAAATTCAGGATAATGGCTACCTGCAGGGAAAGGTGGAGAAAAAAAGATGACATAATGGTTGGAAAACTATGGTCCATGGTCCAAATCCAGCCCACCACTTGTTTTTGTATGGTCCAAAAGCTGAGAATGGTGTTCAAATTCTTAATGGTATGGAAAAATGAAAAGAAGGATATTTCATAACACATGAAAATTATGTGAAATTCTAATTTCAGTGCCCATAAATAGTTTACTGGAACACATTCATGCTTACTGATTTACATATTACCTATGGCTGCTTTTGTGCTATAATGCAAAGTTGAGTAGCTATGATAGAGACCTTATGGCCAAGCAAAGCCACGAATGCTTACTATCTGGCCCTTTACAGAAAAATGTTTGCCAATCCTTGAGTTAGGGAAGAGTACACAAGCTACTTATTAGTATTCAATCTTCTGGGTATATTATTCTGCTTTTTAATTTACACATATATTATACATATTATTTTCTATGTACCAAACATTATTTTATGTTATTTTATTTCATTTTGTTTGAGAAAGAGTCTCGCTCTGTCGCCAGGCTGGAGTGCAGTGGTGTGATCTTGGCTCACTGCAACCTCCACCTCCCGGGTTAAAGAGATTCTCCTGCCGCACTCAACTTCCCAAGTAGCTAGAATTACAGGCACGCACCACCATGCCTGGCTAAATTTTTTTATTTTTATTTATATTTATTTATTTATTTATTTATTTTTATTTTTATTTATTATTATTATTTTTGAGGCGGAGTCTTGCTCTGTCGCCCAGGCTGGAGTGCAGTGGCACTATCTCGGCTCACTGCAAGCTCCGCCTCCTGGGTTCACGCCATTCTCCTGCCTCAGCCTCCCGAGTAGCTGGGACTACAGGCGCCTGCCACCACACCCGGCTAATTTTTTTGTATCTTTAGTAGAGATGGGGTTTCACCATGTTAGTCAGGATGGTCTCGATCTCCTGACCTCGTGATCCACCCATCTTGGCCTCCCAAAGTGCTGGGATTACAGGCTTGAGCCACCGCGCCCGGCCATTTTTTTATTTTTAGTAGAGACGGGATTTTATCATGTTTGGCCAGGCTGGTTTCGAATTCCTGCCTCGGCCTCCCAAAGTGCTGAGACTACAGGCATGAGCCACCGCACCCAGCCCAAACATTATTTTAGAATAATAAAGGAATATTTTTTAAAGAAGATCTGAAGAAAATAATCTTTTCAAAATAAACAGTGTTGAAGAACTAATTTACTATACAGGATAGTCTATAGCAAAGATCGGCAACTATTATCAACACGTCAAATCTAGTCTGCTGTCTTATTTCCAAAATCAAGCTTTACTAGAGCACAGTCACACTCATTTGTTTAGTCTTTTACTACTATGGCAGAGTTGAACAGTTGTACAAAACACCATATGGTTTAAAGCTTAAAATATTTACTATTTGGCCTTTTACAGGAAAAATATTTGCCTGCCCTTGCTTTGCAATGCTGCCATATCTATAAGTTTTGCTTAAACTAAAGCAAATAGTAATACGCCATTTAAAAAGGAACAAACAACATAGTAAAACGGCTAAAAGCATAATCTTGAAAGACAGACATTCTGGGTTTGCACCCTGTTTCTGGGCATTACTACGTAATCTTGGGCAAAGTACTAGTAACTCTGGGCCAGTTTTGAAATCAGTAATACTGGAATAAAAATTCTCACTACAAAGACTTACTATCAGGATTAGATTTACAATCATTTTAATTAATTTTATTAATAATGGCCAGAGCAAATCCACCTTCCCTCTGACACACACATAAATACAAAACCACCACCAACAAATAACATTTGGCTTGAAGTCTTCTTGACAGAGTTTCCCTAAACCGCCCTTTTTTTTTTTTTTTTTTTTTTTTTTTTTTAAAGTTTCAGTTACCTTTACAGGGAAAATTTTAAATTCATCAAAAAGCATGAGACCAGTCACAGTGTGGCTCATGCACGTAGTCCGGTATTTTGGTAGACTGATATGGGAGGATAACTTGAAGCCAGGAGTTTGAGGCCAGCTTGGGCAACACAGCAAGACCTAACTCTACAAAAAGATTAAAAAATTAGCCACTCATGATGGCAAGCACCTGTAGACCCAGCTACAGCTACTCAGGAGGCTGAGGTGGGAGGATCACTTGAGCCTAAGAGTTTGAGGCTGCAGTGAGCTATAGACTGCACCACTGCAATTTAACCTGGGTGACAGAGGGAAACTCCATCTCTAAATAAAAATAATAATAATAACAACAAAAGTAAATAAAAGCACATAAAATTATTTTGAAATACATTTCTTTAAACTATAATTCAACCTAAAAACTATTTACATTTGCCCATAGAAAGCATGTTTTAATTCACTGTGGTTTCCCAAAACAGTTAATAAAACATACTGTTCAAACAACTTAACTATAGCAGGTTACCAATTCCAGAGGGTTAATCCTTCAGACTCAGAATTTAATCATAACTGTTCAGGCTTATTTGATATTTTAAAATATCAGGAAACACATATTGGGCTTAAGACCTGAATCTGTTAGAACCTCTTTAAAAGGTTTACAAACCTGTGGGAGAAAAACAAAAAGTCTAACATTTCATGCCATCAGAGAACTAGAAGAAGAGAAAGAGTGCAGTGTTGAAAAAATATTTGAAGAAATAATGGCTTAAAACATGACAAGTTTCGTGTAATCCATAACCTTGTAAATTCAAGAAACTAGCAAACCATAAATAGAATAAATCCCCCAAAATCCATTTCCAGAGACGACTTAATCATACTGCTGAATACTAAAGACAAAGAAAAAATATTGAAAGTGTCCAGAGGGTAACAAAACATTAACTACAGGAGAAAAAGCATTTGAATATTCATGTAAGAATTTCCCACTGAAAACTATGGAGGATAGAAAGCCAGAAAGTAACATTTTTACGTGAGAAAAGAAATATGCAGTCAACCAAGAATATTGCATCCTGTGAAAACACCATTCAGATATGAAGATGAAACAAGACATTCTCAAATAAAGTAAAGGAATCTATAGTTGGCAGACCTGATCTCAAAGAGCTGCTAAAGGAATCTCTTCAGGGAAAGGGAAAGAAGAAGAAAACTTGAAACATTAGGAATCAAGGAAAAGTAATAGAAATAAGTATCTGTATAAATATATAACGAAGTATTCCTTTTCTCTTAGAGTTATTAAACATGTTTGACAGTTAAAAGCAATGGTATAACATTTCCTGGTGTTATTTTAATGTGTGCTAATGTAATACAAGACAACTACACCATAAAGGGGAGAGGGTAAAGAGGCTACTATGTTGGAAAGATTTCTGTGTTCCAACTGAAATAGTATAATATTGTTTATAAACAGATTGTAAAAAGTATGTATTTTTAACCCCTGGAGCAACCACAAAGAAGTTATACTAAAAGAAAAATATAGCCAAAATCACAATAGATTAATTAAAATGGAATATTAAAAAGTGTTCAAATAATCTAAAGGCAGCAGGAAAATGGAAAGAGAAACAAAATCATAGAGTATAAACACAAAACAAATAATAGAATGTGAGATGTAAATCCTAACATATCAATAATTATATTGTCTTTAAGTATAATAATTGTAATGTAATTACTTAAACACACTAATGAAAAGACAGGAATTGTTAGACTAGAGTTTTTACAAACACATAAAGCAACCACAAATTCACTATAAAAAACTCACCTCAAACAATCATTCAGGTAAATTGAAAGTAAAAGGGAACAAGATATACCACACAAACAGTAAACAAAAGAAGCTGGAATGGGTATATTACCATTAAAAAAATCTTCAAAACAAAAAAATACCAAGGGCATGCCTTACTGACTCTAAGATTGCCTCCATGATGCCCAGCTCCTAATGTTTATAATCTTGTAAAATCCCCTCCTGAGAGTGTGGGGAGGACCTGTGATTTGCTTTTAACCAACAGACTATGACAAACGTAATGGATGTCACTCCTGTAATTGTCACGTTATATACCATTCTACCCTTGCTAGCATACACCCTCCAGAGGTTGCCTTTGCTTGATAAAGTAAGTAGACATGTTGAAGATGTCCATGTGTCAAGAAATGTCTCTACAAATGCAGGTGGCCCCTAGGAACTGAGGGAGACCTCAAGTCAACAGCCAGAAAGCAGCTGGGGCCCTTGTTCATTAAGCCATGAGGAAATAAATTCTCTAACATGAAAGAGCTTGGAAATAAATTTTTCCTCAAATGAGCTTCTAGATAAGAATGCATACTGGCTAACCATATTACAGTCTTGTGAGACTCTAAGTAGAGGACTTAGCTAAGCTGTGCCCAGACTCCTAATCCACAGAGACTGTGAGATAAACTGCTAAACTGTGGTAACTTGCTACACTGCAAAAGAAAACAAAGAAAGAAAAAACTGACAGAACTAAAAGGAGAAACAGACAAATCCACAATTATATTTGAAGACTTCCTTAGTATCAAATAGAATGTAAACAGGCTTTCAGTATGGATCAAGAAGAATAAAACATACACCAAATGGATCTAATAAAACTAATATTCCACCCAACAGTAGCAGAATACCCATTCCATTCAAGTACATGTGGAACATTCACCATGACAGATCATACACTAGATCAAAGTACAAACCCTAACAAATGTAAAAGGACTAACTGAAATTCTACGAAGTATGTCCTATGACCAAAATGAAATAAAACTAGAAAACAACAGAGACAATAAGAAAATGTTCAAACACTTGGAAATTAAACAGAATACTTTTACGTAATCCATGGGCCAAAGACGATATCTCAAGAAAAACTAGAATACATTTTGAACTGAATGAGAATGAAAACACAACATAGAAAATTTGTAGAATATGGCTACAGCAATGCTTAGAGGGAAATTTATAAAATGCAATACCACTATCAGAAAAGAAGAAAGGTCTCAACTCAATGTTTTAAGTTGCTACCTCAAAAAACGAGACATCACAAATCATATGCTTGAATCAAAATATCACATGTACCCCACAGATATGTGCAACTATTATGTATCCATAAAAATTTAAAAATAAAAAAAGAGCAAAACAGAAATCAATGAAGACAACGTTGTGAATGTACTTAATGCCACTGAACTGTATACTTTAAAAAGATTAAGGGAGTACATTTTATGCTATGTGTATTTCATTATAATAAATGTCTTCTTCCTGGATCATAAATCTAAAGGTAGAAATGAAAACCATAAAAACTTTAGAAGAAAAAATAAAAAATCTTCATGATTGTTGGATAAGCTGAGTTCTCAGACATAACATGAAAAGCATGATCCAAACAAAAAAAATGACAAACTGGACTTCATCAAAATTAAAACCTCATCCTCTGCAACAGATTCTGTTAAGGGAATGAAAAGCTAAGTTTCAGACTAGGAGAAAGTATTGGCAAATTATTTATCCAATAAAAGACTTGTATTCAGAGAATATAATAGAACTTTCAAAGCTAAAGAATAAGAAAACATACAATTAAAATGGACAACGACCTTTCTCTAAAAGGATATAAGGATGGCAAATATGAAAAGATATTCAACATCATTAACATTTAGAGAAATCCAAATTCAGCCACAGTGATATATCCCTACACATTGTTTAGATGGCTAAAGTAACACTGACAAAAAATGCTGATGAGGATGCAGAGCAACTGGAATTCGAGTACAATGCTGATGGGAATGCAAAATGTTTCAAACACTTTTGGAAAAAAAAGATTTTAAAAAATCAGGTTAAATGTACACTTACAATATGATCCAGCAAACCCACTCCTGGGTATTTATCCTATGGAAATAAATACTTGACCTCACACAAAAACCTGTAAATAAATGATCAAAACAGCTCTAATCATAAATACCAAAAATTGGAAACATCTCAAATGTCTCACCACTGGCAAATGGATAAACAAACTGTTGTACATCCATTCAATGGAGTACTACTCAGCAGCAAAATTAAACAAGCTATTTACACATGCAACAACTGGCATGAATATCATTATGGTGCAAGAAAGAAACCAGTCACAAAAGGTTACAACATACCAGTACGTGTACAGACAGTTTCCAACTTACTATAGTTCAACTTACGCTTTTTCAACTTTACAATGGTGTGAAAGTGAAAAGCATTCACTAGAAAATGTACCTTAAGTACCCATACAACCATTCTGTTTTTCACTTTCAGTACAGTATTCAATAAATTATATGAAATATTGAACACTTTATTACAAAATACGCTTTGTGTTAAATGATTTTGCCCAACTGTGGGCTAATGTAAGTGTTCTTAGCACGTTTAAAGTAGGCCAGGCTAAGCCATGTTTCGTAGGTTAAGTGCAATAAATACAGTTTTGACTAAGTATTTTCAATTTACAATAGTTCATCAAAATGTAACCCCATCATAAGTCAAGGAACATCTGTATGTATACATACATACAATTTACAAGACACTCTGGAAAAGACAAAATGGTTGCCAAGGTGTTGGGGGTAGAAGGAGAGAGTGTGACTACAGAAAGATAGCGTAAGAGTTAGGGGGCTGATGGAATTGTTCTGTAACTTGATTGTGGTGCTGGTTGCATGAATTTACACATGTGTTAAAATTCCTGGAAAAAAGTCTATATTACTATATGATCATTTGAAAATGAAATGTTCAAAAAATGAGGTGCCAATGCACCACCTGGGAAACAACATCCAGAAGGCAACTGGATAAACAGGACAGAAGTTAGGAGAGTAGTCTGAGTTACAGATTTTCAAGTCATCTAGTAGAATTATCAGTGAGATCGCCCCAGGATATTATTTATAGTGAGAAAATAGCAAAGACAGAGCCGCAGAGAATATTGGCATTTAAAGACTGAGAAGAAAAGAATTCTATAGAAGGCATTAAGAAATTGTAACCAGAGAAATAAAGGGTAAATCAAGAGAATATGGTATCATGGAAGAAGGAAATTTTGAAGTAGTAGGTCATGATCAAATGTCACAGAGAGGCAGAGTAAGATGAGGATTAAAAATAGTCTATTATATTTCGCAAGATGGATAGTAGAGACTTCTTTGATATGATGATAAACTATTAACAATAAATTGAAAACTAAATAGTAGATAAGAAAGGAGAGACAGCAAGTGTTTCATTCATTTGAAAAGCCTGGCTATGAAGAGGAGGAAAGAGATAGGAGGATAACTACAGAGGTATGCAGAGTTAATGATGTGAGAAATTTGAAAATATATATACTACATACATATATTATTACATATATATTATATATATTATATATGTGTGTGTGTATATGCTATAGGAGAGTACCGGTAAAGAAGCAAAGTTGAGGAGAAACTTTCTTATATAGATAAGCGATGGAATAAGGCTCAAAAGTAAGAGATGGTATGGCATAGAATAGAAGGAAATGGCTGAAACCAGAGAAACAGACATTATTAATCATCATAGCTTTAATTTTCTCCAGCAGTGTTCAGAAGACTAAGTGTAATAACAGTCACTAGTTCAGCTACACATAACGAGGTGGGATATGCTAACTCAGAAAATAGGGCTCCATAGGGAAGACAGGCTAGCCAATTATATAGGTACGTATATAAATAAGTGAATTTAATGATCATGTAACTCCGATGAGCTTTAAAAGCATCTATTTTGGAAACAACACAAGTGTTCATCTACAGAGAAATTGAACAAAATGTGGTACATCCATACAAAGGAATATGACTTCGGAATAAAAAACAACTAACTAGTGATAACACTCCAGTCACAAGAAAATTATATACTATATGATTCATAATTTTATATTAAATTCTAGAGAGGACAAAACTATAGTAACAGGAAGTAGACCAGTGGTTGCCTACAGCTGATGGCGGTGAGGGGGTGACTGACTTCAAAGGGGCATGAGGAAACTTTTAGGGGGGCCACGGAACAGTTTACATATGATGATGGTGGTGTCTACGTAACTATATACATTTGTCAATACTTATTGAGATATACGCTTAGAATTTTATTGCGTTTAAATTACATGTTAATAAAACCAATTATAAAAAAAGGCTCTTGTATGGTAACCTGGGTTACTATATTCTAATACGAAGTATGTTGCTAAAGATAGCACTTAAAAGTAGCTCCTCCTAGGGCAGAGAAATGTTACAGTGTATGACATTATAATGGTGATAAATAAATACCATTATATATTTGTTTAAATCCATAGAATGTTAGCGCCAAGAGTGAGCCCTAATGCAAACTATGGACTTTGAGTGATAATGATGTGTCAATGTAGGTTCATCAATTGTAACAAATGTACTGCTCTGGTGGGTGGTGATAACGAGGGAGGCTACACATATGTGGGGGCATGAGGTATACAGAAAATCCTTGTACTTTTCCACTCAATTTTGCCACAAACCTAAAACTGCTATAAAAAATAAAGTCTATTTGCTGGGCATGGTGGCTCATACCTGAGTGGCTCATCCCAGCACTTACGGAGGCCGAGGAGGGTGGACTACTTGAGTCCAGGAGTTTGAGACCAACCTGGGCAACAAGGTGAAACTCCATCTCTACTAAAAAAAAAAAAAAAAAAAAAATTAGCTGGGCATGGTGGCAGGTGCCTGTAGTCCCAGCTACTTGGGAGGCTGAGGTGGAAGAATCAGCCAAGATTGTGCCACTGCAATCCAGTCAGGGAGTGAGTGAGTCCCCGTTGAAAGAAAGGAAAGGAAAAGAAAAAGGAAAGGAAAAAGGGAAAGGGAAAGGGAATTGAAAAAAAAAAAAAAAAGAGTAGCTCCTCTACTTAGTCTAATCTACTGTCTCCAGATGTAGGCTCTAAAATTATGAGCAAAGGGAGTATAGTAGGCAGAATTCTAAGGAAACTTTCAAGGTTTTTGTTATCTCTCTGTACTCCATTGGGTCAACCCTGCATAATCCCCGGGACTGTGAATATGATAGATTTTGTGTTAGATGCAGTGACTGATGTTAACATAAAAAGATTATCTGGTGGGACTGACCTAATCACCGGAGCCTTTTAAAATCATAGTTTTCTCTGGCTGGTTATAGAAAGGGCAGTCGAGTTTGAAGCATGAGAGGGATTTGATGCACAGTAGGTTCTCCACTGCTGAGGAGGCCATCTGGCAAGTAACTAAGAGTGGTCTCTCAGAGTTAAGAGTGGTTCCAGGCCAAAATCTAGCCAGACAATGGAGGCCTCAGCTCCACAGCAACAAGGAAGTGGATTTGCCAATACCCTGAGGGGAACAGGGAAGAAGATCTTGCTCTAGCTAAGCCTCTAGGTGGTAATACAGCTCGCCGACACCTTAATTTCAGCCTTAAGAGACCATGAGAATACCCAGCTAGCACATGCCAGACTCTTACCCAAAGAAAGTCTGAGTAATAAACTTGCGTTGCTTTAAGCCACTAAGTTTATGGTAAATTGTTAACAGAATAGAAAACGAATACAAAGAGGCAAATTATAAGTAGCACCTCTGCCTTACCATAAAAAAGTTCCAATTTAGAACTTAAAATCTGTGAGGCTTCTTATCCTGCCCAGAGTTAACCTTAGCACTCACTTCTAATCTCTGCCTTATTACTAGTGTAGATATTCTTGTCCAACATGAGATTATAAATTACTTTAGAAACAAACTATTTCTGAGCAAGCTTTATATACTTACTACTCCCAGTGTTTAACAAATTGCCTTAATTTAGTGAATCAATAAAATAAGTAATATATGATATACACACCCAAGTATACTAGAAAATACAAATTCTTCATTTTTAGCCACATATTTCTAAGGCAAAGTTTTACGTCATGTAAGGAATAAAGGAATTCAATATAGTTTAACAGAATGAATCTTAGAAAGTCACATAAAAGTCATTCTCAAAATGTACTGCAGCTCTATAAAACATGTTTTTAAAAAATGAGAACACAACAATAAAATGAAAAATACTGATTATAAGAGGTCAAAGTGAATACTACTGCTTTCCTTCCTGCAAAATCTTAGTATAAAAAATTATTTTAAGTGAATACATATCAGCATTCAAAAATAAGCAAAACTCCTGGTAGTCCTAAGACTAAAAGGAAACTAGAGACCAGGAAAGTACACAAAACCAGCTTAAAGTGTGAATTTACAAAAGCAAAAACATGTCAGAAAGAGTACTACCACAGAAGGGTGAGTAACACAAAGCATGGTTTAAGACATATTGGAAGCTAAGAGCATGAGAAGGTCTAATAGCAGACAACAGTAGTTAGTTAGAGTAAAAGGGTTACCTCCAGTACACTAAGCATCTCCACAAAGCAGCAAGCAGCGTCAGTTACTTTGAAACAGGAGTGGTAAGAGAGAGCATAGAATGAAAGGACAGGCCAATGCTCTGGGTGATACCTAGGAAGAATGAGAGTCTCTTAAGCCCAGAAAATAAGCCGTCAAGGCACTTGCACTGAGAGAGTACCAGTATGTCCCACTCATCCTTCACTCTCACTGAAAACTGCAGAGAACAGATCACGGCACTAGCACACTGCCATCTTCCCAGGGAGTCACCCAAACAAAGGCAATGAACAGTAAAATTCATACTCCCAATCATGAACACACTAGCAAGGGTGCTGAACATTTGAGGAGTACCAACACTACAAAATATCTAACAAACTTCAAAATGGAAGAAACCAAAGTAACATAGTCAACAGCACACTAAGAACAAGACTTTACAACAATTATAATACTACCAGAGAAATGAAAACATAAGAAAAGAGTTTTATGGGAAAACTAATTAGAATTCATAGACATGAAAACGTAATTTTTTGAAATAAAAGGAAACTCATTAGACGAGCTGAACGGCTGAGTAGACAAAACTAAAGAATATATTCCAGTGAGCTGGACTATCAGGCCTAGAAATCCTTCCAAAACACAGTAAAAAGAGAGAAAAAGATTTTTAAAAGTACATTACATGCAGAGGTTCCAATGTATCAGTCTAATAGGAGTTCTCTTGAGAAGAAAATGTAGAAGCAATATTTGAAGAATTTATAATTTCAAATGTACCTAGAATTGAAGATAAGTACTCACATTGAAAGCATTCAGTGGAAACTTAAGTCAGGAAGACAAAAAAACAAAACAAAAAACAACTGAGAAATATTCAAGTAAAGTTCAGAACATCAAGGATAAAAAAACAGTCCTAAGAGTTACGAGAAAGGAAGGAATTCCTTATAAAAGAACAAGATCCAGAACATCACATGTCTCATTAGCAACAATGTAAGTGGAAAGATAATAAAGCAGAATCTTTAGTTCTATGGAAAATAAACTTCAAATTTATATTTCCTTATCCAGCCAAATTATTATTCGAGGCTCACTTGCAGCCATGATGAAGTAACAGATCTACCCTCCCATCTTAAACAACTAAAAGTCCGAACAAAACATATGAAATGGTTTTCAAACACTGGACAACAGACAGCACAGGAAAGTGATCCTTGAGAGAAGGAAAACAAAGGTGGTAAACCCAACAGCTGCCCACCTTACTGACTGGCAAGGGTTTCCTGGCTGCAACACAGACAGAAGGTAACCAAACAGAGTTTGGCAGTCCCCTGAGTTGAGGAAACAGCATTCAGATCTTGGAAAATTGAAGAACACTAGAATTTGCAGAACAGAGTTGCAAAGAAGAACGAGCTGCATGGTGGAAGGGTGCTCAAGATCTAAAGAGGGTCCCTAGAGCTTCCTGTTGAATGACAAACAACGTATTGTCAATAATACCTGAGGTTCAATCAGGGCTGCAAATGTCTCATGTTTCCAAGAGCCAAACTGAAAAGACCTCCAAACTAATAAAGCATTGGGTATTCAAAAGAGTACTGCTATAGCAGTGAGGCCAAATTAACACTAGACTAAAGACTGTTCTGTACCGGCCTAGCAAAGCTTACAGCCAAAGTTTACAAGCAAACCTTGAAAGACTCAAACTTTTTCCAAGTAACTTAACTGCAATCCCAAAAAAAAAAGTCCACAAATATTTATAAAATACACAATGCCTGGCATCCAACTACAAATTACCAGACATGTAAAGAAAAAAAGATGACCCTAATGAGGGAAAAAAATCAATCAACAGAGACTCAGAAATGACACAGACGGTAGAATTAATAGATAAGGACATGAAAACTGCTATTATAATTATATTCCATATGTTTAAGAATATGAAGAAAAGTGGGGGACATGGAAGGTATAAAAACAATCCAAATCAACTTTAACATAAAAAATTCAATCTCTGGCCGGGCATGGTGGTTCACGGCTATAATCTCAGGAATTTGGGAGGCCAAGGCTGGCAGATCACATGAGGTCAGGAGTTTGAGACCAGCCTGGCCAACATGGTGAAACCCCATCTCTACTAAAAAATACAAAAAAATTAGCTGGGTGTGGTGGCACATGCCTGTAATCCCAGCTACTCGGGAGTCTGAGGCAGAAGAATCTCCTGAACCCAGGAAGCAGAGGTTGCAGTGAGCCGAGATCATGTTTCTACACTTCAGCCTGGGCAACAAGAGTGAAAACTCTGTCTCGAAAAATAAACAAACAAAAAACAATTTCTGAGATGGAAAACACATAATGTCTGCATAGAATTAACAGACACAGCAGAAAAAAAGATTAATGCACTTGAAGACACAGCAATAGAACAATCCAAAATGAAACACACAGAGAAAAAAAAAAGACTGAACAAAATAAAGAGCATCATCAGTGAATGGTTGGTAGTGTACAAAGTGGTCTAATATATGTGTACCAGAGACCTAGTAGAGGCAGAGAGGCAAACAGAAAAACATTTTTTGAGTAAATAATGGGCTGGACGTGGTGGCTCATGCCTGAAATCTCAGCACTTTGGGAGGCCGAGGCAGGTGGATCATCTGAGAGGTCAGGAGTTTGATACTAGCCTGGCCAACATGGTGAAGCCCCGTCTCTACTAAAAAGACAAAATATTAGCCCGGCATGGTGATGGATGCCTGGAATCCCAGCTACTCAGAGGGCTGAGGCAGGAGAATCACTTGAACCTGGGAGTTGGAGGTTGCAGTGAGCCGAGATTGCGCCACTGCATTCCAGTCTGGGCAACAAGAGTGAAACTCTGTGTCAAAAAAAATAAATAAATAAAAAAGAAAGAAAGAAAGAAAGAATCGATGAAAAATTTCCAGATTTGATGAAAATCATAAACCCACAGATCTGAGAAGCTCAATGAACCCCTATACAAAATAAACATGAAGATAACTACACAAGTAGGGTGCAGTGGCTCATGTTTGTAATCATAGCACTTTCGGAGGCCAAGGCAGATGGATCACCTGAGGTCTGGAGTTCAAGACCAGCCTGGCCAACACAGTGAAACCCCATCTTTACTAAAAAAATACAAAACTTAGATGGGTGTGGTGGTACACACCTGTGATCTCAGCTACTTGGGAGGCTGAGGCATGAGAATCGCTTGAGGCAGGGAGGCGGACGTTGCACTGACCCAAGATCCCGCCACTGCACTCCAGCCTGGGTGACAGAGTAAGACTCTGTCTCAAAAAAAAAAAAAACACACACACACACACACACAAACCACATCATAATCAAATTGATTCTAGTGATAAAGAGAAAAATTTTAAAGTAGAGAAAAAAGATACATTACATACCGAGGAAAAAGATAAGAATGAATGCATAGTTCTTGTCAGAAATAGGGCAAGCCAGAGGTAAAGTTTCAGCCTATAATACAATATCCAGCCAAAATATTTGTTAAAAACAAAAGCAAAATATTTTTTCAGACAAACAAATGCTAATCAAATTCACCAGCAGACCACCATTACAAATGATCATTCAAGCATGAGGACAAAATTAGAGCATTTTCCAACAAATCTTAGAAAGTTCCTCTCCAAAAAAAATTACCAGATTCTCCAGCATGAAAAAAAATAAACTGAGGGGAGAATAGTAAGATATAAGGAATGATGTTGAGAAAAGAAATTAGTAAATTTCGGTAAGCCTACCAATTCTTTTAAAAATATTTTAAGTAAAAAATGTGTAACCAAAATTCCAGCTGCTATTAACATGGGAGATATGAGCAAAGGAAAAGGCTGGAGGTTCTCATTTACTATCTAATGGAAAGATACAAATACAGATTAATTTCGGATGTAGAAAAACAAATTGAAGTATCTATGTTAACAATATAAAGGGTAACTATTTACAAATTTAACTATGTTTCTATGACATTGTTTCAAAGAAAAGACATACTATATTGAACTACATTAACTCACAAAGACACCACTTATGAACTTACAACAGATATGTAATGTCTTATTAAAATATATTACCATCTAATTAACCTATTTCCTATATAAATGTGATGCTTCATGGGTTGCTGAGCTGACAGACATAATCATCAGTTGTTCTGTAGACAAAATGTCAAAAGGCATCTGTGCACCTCTACAAATCAAACTATCAAGAGTTTTAACTATCTCAAATCCTGTTAAATACCAAAGAGAAAAAAAGAGTTTTAAAGATTGAAATGATTTTCTAAAAACTTAATATTTTCTTGTATACATGACTCAATTTAGTTAAATGGCATAACTGGAGACTTTACTATAATTCTACTTCTAAATTGCTTTTGAGCAAATGCATAGTTTACATATATACTTACCCAAATACTTGTTTCCCATTTTTCTTCTAAAATTCTTTGCCACTTAAAAGTATGTAAAACCAAAAGCATATTGGGGGAAAAAAAACATGCAGCAATCTAAGAACTTATTTCTTTAATATAAATATATGGGTTGCTATACCCATTTATACTCTTTTAAAGGAAGGATACAGGTATGAACTTACTCTCAATTAACCAAAGCAACAACAGAATTCCACCCCTGGTATAAGAGATAGCAGAAGAGAAGGTAAATGAGTTAAGATATCCCAATTTTATATTCTGCAAATGACTTCTGAGTACCTTTACTGCCTCTTATTATGCCTAGATTGTTAGATTGTCATTGTTTTTACTTACACTTACCTTATTCCAGACCTTCACTTGGAATACTAATACATTCAAAATCTCAGAAACAAACAAAATTCATACCATATGTCCTTCGGCTCGAGCTTTATTCTGCATAGCTTCCCGTTTTCGCTGCAGGAACTCTTCTACTTGTTTAGCTCTTTCTACAGCTAGCTGCCCTTTTTGCCTAATTTGAACAAATCACAAAGTCAGCCATCTTGAACATAAAATATTCTAAAAAGTTAAAAATTACATTTATCCTAATTTTTTTAAATTTCAGAATATGAAGGCTGATGAAACACTTTCTCTGTAATGAAGAAATCACTATATATATATTGACATCTACTACTTAAATCACATTCATTATTATTTTAAATACAAGTAAAATCTATAATTCTACTCTAAGTCTTCACAAGATGGTTTCTTTTATATTTATTTGATCTATTCTACTTACTTAAACATATACAATTATTTTAGATACACTTAATTATGGAAGAATCTGAGAAGTTGCCAAGTTTATTTCAGAACTCTGTATCCAATATAATAAGAATCTTAGTAGCGAAGTCAAATAAAAGCAGTACAGCAGCAATTTAAAAAATTAAAAAGAACTAAAGCTTTACTTAAGTGTGAATTTAAAAAAAAAAGTAAAAAGCTATGTTTGAATTCCCTAAATATCACAACTATAAAAAATAAAATGGATAGATTAGGGAAAAGATTAAAAACAGAGTTATTTGTTTTAACCTTTTCCAATTTTACTTTTGTGTCTTTCTCTGACAATTAAGAAAGAATGTAAACATGCTGATCTTAGACTATAAATAAAAAGTATCAATAACAAACACTGATTAAGCATCTACTAAACATTGTGTTAGTTACTATGCTGAGTATGGAAGATACAAAGATAAATAAAACCCAGCCCCAGTTATCAGAGAACTCATAGCATGGCATCAACTGCAGTTAATTTTGGAGGTAAGGAAGAAAGATGAGCAAGTTGTTGGCTGTGTTTCTACTTGTATTTTGACTAGTAAGGCACAGAAACTTCCTATATGGGCTTTCTTTGGGACCATAACTAAATTATGTCCTGAAAATTACATGAAATAAATCTCAGTCTCGTAGTAAAATTTGAGCATTTCTGATTTTCATATACCAAATAACTGCTTCTTTTACATTCTTTGGCAATGATTACTAACTGAAACAAAAATATTTGAAATATGAAACTAAGCTGTAAAACCTAAAAATCTATTCCAACACATAACTATGAATGACAGTGATCTAAGGTTCATTTATCTCAGGTAGTACTTAAAAGATTCTTATGAAATTTCCATCATGGGAATTTTCTAGAATTATATAATCTCTATAGCTGGTTTAAAGGCCAGTTACTATTGCTCTCAGATGTGTTTGGGTAGCTAAATCTTAACCTAGTTTCACATCACTAAATCCAGAAATCCACTTCACCAATGCCATGTTAGCTTGAGTAGGTTGAACACAATGAATGAGAAATCTGTTCATGCCTCTGTAGTGCACCTGTGCTGTCCCCTAGCAGTCCCATCAGCCACTGGAAAATTCTGAGATTAATAACACTTATCTGTTCTGAATGCAATTCATCTCCTGCATATATCAACGTAAGGCTATATCCTGCTTTGCTATAGCCCCATTTATATAATGCTCAGCCTGAGCAAGGCAGATAAATCTTCAAACGTGATGCTCTGATATGAGATTAATAAGGTATATCTGGTCAGAATGCAACTTATTTACTGCATATATCAAAGTAGGACTGTACCATGTTCTGCCACATCCCCATCTTTGTAAGGCTGGGCCTGAGGAGGCAGATAAACCTTCAGGTGTAATGCTCCGACATAAGATTAATAAGGTATATCTGGTTGGAATGCAACTTATTTCCTGCATATATCAAGGCAAGGCTGTATTCTGTTTTGCTACAGCCCATCTATGTAAGGCTAGGCCTGAGGAAGGCAGATAAGCCTTCAGGTATGATGCTCAAACATGTCATCTGAAACTCTATGGTTACAGATAAGGCTCTTTTGGGGGGACCGACACACCACCATCTGCAAGTAAACAAGACAGTTGATCTCTCTGCTGTGCATCCTGACTGTATCAACTTTCTTCTCTAACTTTTACGGAAGTAAAGCATGTTTGACTTCCCATCTTAAGATGCTTTCTGTGTCCAGTGACTGTTTGCCTGAACTTACAATTGGCATAGGTTAAACAGTGGTTGCACAGAATTATTTACTGAGAACCTGGTCATACGTATAACAGCTTTGATTTTTAGATTTTCATACCATTTACACATATATAACACTACTTGCTCTATGTGTTCATATGATTTATAAATTTTGCTTCATTGAACACTTGCTTCCTACACTGGCTTAAATAAGCAGGTTTACATTACTGGCTGCTTTCAAACACAAACTTAATAAATGTAGTGATTTTGTTTAACACTAATTATTTTTTCCTCTCATTTATTAAACAAATATTGAGTGTCAAACTATTTGTCACATTATATCTGTCAAAAGATATAAAGATGAATAAAACAGTTCTGGGGAGGCAAGGTTGGTTCAACATATGAAAATCAGCATAGTACATATTCATAGATTAAAGGACAAAATTAATCAATTTTATGACTCCTTAGGTTTAAAAACCTATAAATAGGTTTAAACCTATATATAGGTTTAAAAACCTATAAAATCTGTGTTCTTATTTTTCATATGTATTACTGTTTACTATTACATATATAGCAAAAATAGCTCACAACTCATATGCTTAGTCCTCTCTAAAGTAATACAACTGTACTAAACTATGGGCATAAACTATGTTTGTGCTGGGATCATGAGGATTAAGAGAAAACAGTCAGTTTACTTCTTGATAGTAATTTTCTTCATTAAACACTATTAAGAATTCATGTGAGCATGCTCTGTTTTACAAAAATTAGACTACTTCTTTTGAGTTCCAGAATTACACCACTTAAAATCAGTAAAACACTGACCTGGATTAAGGATAAGAGGATGATAATGTAAATGAAAATACAGTAACAAATTAGGAATTTTATAGTAAAACACAAAGACATTAAAATGGACTAAAAAGAATAATGTAAGAGGATAAGGGGCATCAAACAATGAGATAACAGAAGTATAGCGTTCTTTTATCAAGAAATAATTATCCCAAGACAAACTTTCCCTTTTTTTTTTTTAACCCTGACAAGAGAGGGGGAGGAAAAGGGAGCAAGTTCTTTTTTCTTTTCTTTTCTTTTCTTATTGTAAATGCATGAATAATCAACAAGATTTGGCTAGGAACTGCATGCCTCACATCCATGGTTCAAATTCTTTACCGATAAAGAAAATTTAAAACTTCTCAAAGATAAAGTTGAAGATAACATAAAAATAAGTAGCACTCTAGGTAACAGATAATCTGAGAAATAAAAATGAGTAATACGGTATTGGGAAGAAGAGATGGGGTTGTATAGGATTACTAAGATGAAAAAATGATGTAGAAGGGTTTATTCATTTAAACTTCCTCTTAAGGGGCATAACGTCTATGTAATGGAATAAAATTGTTGTTAGTTTTATGCAAATTAAATGAAGCAATACAGACAAGAGGACTTGGGAAAAGTAAAAGCTCCAGAGAAAAACAAATGTTAGTGGCACTCTGTAATTTATTAAAAAGTAGCTTCAGCCATTTGAACCATACATGGCTTGAGCTTCTAATATTGAAAAGCCTAAGAGAAGAGGTATGTTATTAAGAAATTGGATATAAGCAAAGTCAGACTGGTCAGAGTTACTGATAAGAAAGGAAGAGGAAAAATAAATAATACCATAAAGAAGAAACAGGCAAATATGGGTGATTATGACGAAAAGAGAACCTGAAAGAGTCTTAGGTCAGATTTCAGTTTGTTGATTCAGTTTGAATCAAAGAAAGGAAAGAATCAAGAATGAAAATGACATACAAATTATAATAACCAGAAATTCTGACAGTGTGCAGAGAAAATGTTCTATAGTGCCAGTGACCACTAAACAGTACAAGACAAAAGAATCATTCAGATTGGAAGGGACCTTTGGTATTAACTAGTCCAAGTTTTCACTGAATAAAGTATTCCCATATTCCCATCTAAATACCCCATGAGGCACAGTCATTTAAACCTCTGGTTAATACTTACAGTTTGAAGATATCCATTAAATCCCACAGTCATCCAACCTTTGAACAGTCCTCATATCTGACTGAAACGTGTCTTTATATTTCCACTGTGTCTAATTCCTCTTTTACATGACAAGTCAGTCAATTCTTCCAAGTTTGCTCCTTTAACCATGATTTCTTTAATGATGGCTAATTCCCAGATTCTTTTTGTTTTATTATACTTTAAGTTCTGGGGTACATGTGCAAAACATGCAGGTTTGTTACATAGGTATACACACACCATGGTGGTTTGCTGCACCCACCAACCCATCATCTACATTAGGTGTTTCTCCTAATGCTACCCATCCCCTAGGCCCCGACCCCCTGACAGGCCCCAGTGTGTGATGTTCCCCTCCCTGGGTCCATGTGTTCTCATTGTTCATCTCCCACTTATGACTGAGAACATGTGGTGGTGTCTGGTTTTCTGTTCTTGTGTTAGTTTGCTGAGAATGATAGTTACCATGTCCCTGAAAAGGACATGAACTCGTTCTTTTTTATGGTTGCATAGTATTCCATGGTGTATACATGCCACTTTTTTTTTTTTTTTAAATCAAGTCTATCTTGATGGCCATTTGGGCTGGTTCCAAGTCTTTGCTATTGTGAACAGTGACACAATAAACCTGTGTGTGCATGTGTCTTTATAGCAGAATGATTTATAATCCTTTGGGTATATACTCAGTAATGGGATTGCTGGGTCAAATGGTATTTCTAGTTCTAGATCCTTGAGGCATCACCACACTGTCTTCTACAATGGATGAACTAATTTACACTTCCACCAACAGTGTAAAAGCATTCTTATTTCTCTACATTCTCTCCAGCATCTGTTCTTTCCTAACTTTTTAACTGGAATGAGATGGTATCTCATTGTGGTTTTGATTTGCATTTCTTTAATGACAAGTGATGATGAGCTTTTTTTCATATGTTTGTTGACTGCATAAATATCTTCTTTTGAGAAGTGTCTGTTCACACCCTTTGCCCACTTTTTGATGGGGTTGCTTTTTACTTGTAAATTTAAGTTTTTTGTAGATTCTGGATATTAGCCCTTTGTCAGATAAATAGGTTGCAAAAATTTTCTACCATTATGTATGTTGCCTGTTCACTCCGATGATAGTTTCTCTTGCTGTGTAGAAGCTCTTTCGTTTAATTAGATCCCATGTGTCTATCTTGGCTTTTGTTGCCATTGCTTTTGGTGTTTTAGTCATAAAGTCTTTGACCACCCTATGTCCTGGATGGTATTGCCTAGGTTATCTTCTAGGGTTTTTAGGGTTTTAGGTCTTATGTTTAAGTCTTTAATCCATCTTGAGTTAATTTTTGTATAAGGTGTAAGGAGGGAATCCAGTCTCAGCTTTCTGCATACGGCTAGCCAGTTTTCCCAACACCATTTATTAAATAGGGAATCCTTTCCCCATTGCTTGTCTTTGTCAGGTTTGTCAAAGAGCAGATGATTGTAGACGTGTGGCATTATTTCTAAGGCCTCTCTTCTGTTCCATTGGTCTATATATCTGTTTTGGTACCAGTACCAGGCTGTTTTGGTTACTGTAGCCTTGTGTATAGTTTGAAGTCAGGTAGCATGATGCCTCCAGTTTTTTTTTTTTTTTTTTTTTTTTTTGCTTAGGATTGTCTTGGCAATGAGGGCTCTTTTTTGTTTCCATAGGAAATTTAAAGTAGTTTTTTCTAATTCTGTGAAGAAAGTCAAATGGTAGCTTGATGGGGATGGCAATGAATCCATAAATTACCTTAGGCAGTATGGTCATTTTCATGATATTGATTCTTCCTATCCATGAGCATGGAATGTTTTCCCACTTGTTTGTGTTCTCTCTTATTTCCTTGAGCAGTAGTTTGTAGGTCTCCTTGAAGAGGTCCACCACATCCCTTGTAAGTTGTACTCCTAGGTATTTTATTCTCTTTGTAGCAATTGTGAATGGGAGTTCACTCATGATTTTTCTGTTTGTTTGTTATTGGTGTATAGGGATGCTTGTGATTTTTGCACATTGATTTTGTACCCTGAGACTTTGCTGAAGTTGCTTATTAGCTTAATGAGATTTTGGGCTGAGACGATGGGGTTTTCTAAATATACAATCATGTTATCTACAAACTGAGACAATTTGACTTCCTCTTTTCCTATTGGAATACCCTTTATTTCTATCTCTTCCCTGATTGCCCTGGCCAGAACTTCCAATACTATGTTGAATAGGAGTGGTGAGAGAGGGTATCCTTGTCTTGTGCTGGTTTTCAGAGGGAATGCTTCCAGTTTTTGCCCATTCAGTATGATATTGGCTGTGGGTTTGTCATAAATAGCTCTTATTATTTTGAGATACGTTCCATCAATGCCTAGTTTATTGGTAATTTTTAGCAAGAAGGGCTGTTAAATTTTGTCAAAGACCTATTACCTATTGAGATAATCACATGGTTTTTGTCATTGGTTCTGTTTATGTGACAGATTATGTTTACTGATTTGCGTCATGTTAAACCAGGCTTGCCTCTCAGGGATGAAGCTGACTTGATCATGGTGCACAAGCTTTCGGATGTGCCACTGAATTCGGTTTGCCAGTATTTTATTGAGGATTTTCGCATTGATGTTCATTAGGGACATTAGCCCGAAATTTTTTTTGTTGTGTCTCTATCAGGTTTTGGTATCAGGATGATGCTGGCTTCATAAAATGAGTTAGGGAGGATTCCCTCTTTTTCTGTTGTTTGGAATAGTTTCAGAAGGAATGGTACCAGCTCCTCTTTGTACCTCTGGTAGAATTCGGCTGTGAATCCATCTGGTCATGTACTTCTTTTTTGGTTGGCAGGCTACTAATTTCAGAACTTGTTATTGGTCTATTCAGGGATTCAACTTCTTCCTGGTTTAGCCTTGGGACAGTGTATATGACCAGGAATTTGTCCATTTCTTCTAGATTTTCTAGTTTATTTGTGTAGAGGTGTTTATAGTATTCTCTGATGGTAGTTTGTGTTTCTATGGGATCAGTGGTGATAGCCCCTTTATCATTTTTTATTGCATCTATTTGATTCTTCTCTCTTTTCTTATTGGTCTGGCTAGAGGTCTGTTTTGTTGATCTTTTCAAAAAACCAGCTCCTGGATTCACTGATTTTTTGAAAGGTTTTTCGTGTCTCTATCTCCTCCAGTTCTGCTCTGATCTTAGTTATTTCTTATCTTTTGCTAGCTTTTGAATTTGTTTGTTCTTGCTTCTCTAGCTCTTCTAATTGTGTAGAGTGTTGATTTTAGCTCTTTCCCACTTTCTCCTGTGGGCATTTAGTGCTATAAATTTCCCTTTACACACTGCTTTAAATGTGTCCCAGAGATTCTGGTACATTGTGTCTTTGTTCTCATTGGTTTCAAAGACTATCTTTATTTCCGCCTTCATTTCGTTATTTACCCAGTAGTCATTCAGGATCAGGTTGTTCAGTTTCCATGTAGTTGTGCTATTCTGAGTGAGTTTCTTAATCCTGAGTTCTAATCTGATTGCACTGTGGTCTGAGAGACTCTTTGTTATGATTTCCGTTCTTTTGTATTTGTGGAGGAGTGTTTTACTTCCAGTTATGAGGTCAATTTTAGAATAAGTGCTATGTGGTGCTGAGAAGAATGTATATTCTGTTGATTTGGGGTGCAGAGTTCTGTAGATGTCTATTAGGTCTGCTTGGTCCACAGCTGAGTTCAAGTCCTGGATATCCTTGTTAATTTTCTGTCTCATTGATCTAATATTGATAGTGGGGTGTTAAAGTCTCCCACTATTATTGTGTGGGAGTCTATGTCTCTTTGTAGGTCACTAAGAACTTGCTTTATGAATCTGGGTGCTCCTGTATTGGGTACATAAATATTTAGGATAGTTAGCTCTTCTTGTTGCATTGATCCCTTTACCATTATGTAAAGCCCTTGTCTCTTTTGATCTTTGTTGGTTTAAAGTCTGTTTTATCAGAGACTAGGATTGCACCCCCTGCTTTTTTTTTGTTTTTTGTTTTTTTTTTTTTGCTTTCCATTTGCTTGGTAAATATTCCTACATCCCTTTATTTTGAGCCTATGTGTGTCTTTGCATGTGAGATGGGAATACAGCACACTCATGGGTCTTGACTCTATCCAATTTGCCAGTCTATGTCTTTTAACTGGGGTATTTAGCCCATTTACATTTAAGGTTAATATTGTTATGTGTAAATTCGATCCTGCCATTATGATGCTAGCTGGTTATTTTGCCCATTAGTTGATGCAGTTTCTTCATAGTGTTGATGGTCTTTACACTCTGACATGCTTTTGCCATGGCTACTACTGGCTGTTCCTTTCCATGTTTAGTGCTTCCTTCACAAGCTCTTGTAAGGCAGGCCTGGTGGTGACAAGATCTCTCAGCATTTTCTAAGAATTTTTTATTTCTCCTTTGCTTATGAAGTTTAGTTCGGCTGGACATGAAATTCTGGGTTGAAAATTCTTTTCTTTAAGAATGTTGAATACTGGCCCCCACTGTCTTCTGGCTTGTAGGGTTTCTGCAGACAGAACCACTGTTAGTCTGATGGGCTTCCCTTTATCGGTAATCTGACGTTTCTCTCTGGCTGCTTTTAACATTTTTTCCTTCATTTCAACTTTGGTGCATCTGACGATTATGTGTCTTGGGGTTGCTCTTCTCAAGGAGTATCTTTGTGGTGTTCTCTATATTTCCTGAATTTGAATGTTGGCCTGTCTTGCTAGGTTGGGGAAGTTCTCCTGGAGCATATAATGGAGAGTGTTTTCGAAGTTGGTTTCATTCTCCCCGTCACTTTCAGGTACACCAATTAAATGTAGATTTGATCTTTTCACATAGTCCCACGTTTCTCGGAGGCTTTGTTCATATCTTTTCACTCTTTTTTCTCTAATCTTGTCTTCTCACTTTATTTCATTGAGTTGATCTTCAATCTCTGATATCCTTTCTTCTGCTTAATTCGGCGACAGATACTTGTGTATGCTTCATGAAGTTCTCGTGCTGTTTTTCAGCTTCATCAGGTCATTTATGTTCTTCTCTAAACTGGTTATTCTAGTTAGCAATTTGTCTTTCTTCAAGGTTCTTAGCTTCCTTCCACTGGGTTAGAACACACTCCTTTAGCTTGAAGGAGTTTGTTATTACCCACCTTCTGAACCCTACTTCTGTCAATTCATCAAACTCATTCTCTGTCCAGTTTTGTTCCCTTGCTGGCAGGGAGTTGTGATTCTTTGGAGGAGAAGAGGCGTTCCGTTTTTTGGAATTTTCAGCCTTTTTGTGCTGGTTTTTCCCCATCTTTGTGGATTTATCCACCTTTAGTCTCTGAAGTCGGTGACCTTCGGATGGAGTCTCTGAGTGGATGTCCTTTTTGATACTATTCCTTTCTGTTAGTTTTCCTTCTAACAGTCAAGGCCCTCTGCTGCAGGTCTGCTGGAATTTGCTGGAGGTCCACTTCAGACCTAGTTTACCTGGGTATCACCTGCAGAGGCTGAAGAATAGCAAAGATTGCTACCTGTTCCTTCCTCTGGAAGCTTTGTCCCAGAAGGGCAACTGCCAGATGCCAGCCAGAACTCTCCTGTATGAGGTGTCTCCCAGTCAGGATACACGGAGGTCAGGGACCCACTTGAGGAGGACAACTGTCCCTTATTAGAGCTTGAACGCTGTGCTGGGAGATCTGCTGCTCTCTTCAGAGCTGCCAGGCAGGGATGTTTAAGTCTGCTGAAGCTGTGCCCACAACAGCCCCTTCCCCCAGGAGCTCTGTCCCAGGGAGGTGGGGGTTTTATCTATAAGTCCCTGGGTGGGGCTACTGCCTTTTTTTCAAAGATGCCCTGCCCAGAGAGGAGGGAATCTAGAGAGGTAGTCTGGCCACAGCAGCCTTGGTGAGCTGCGGTGGGCTCCTCCCAGTTCGAACTTCCCAGTGGCTTTGTTTACACTGTGAGGGTAAAACCGCCTACTCAAGCCTCAGCAAAGGCGGACGCCCCTCCCCACACCAAGCTCCAGCGTCCCAGGTTGAGCTCAGACTGCTGTACTGGCAGCCAGAATTTCAAGCCAGTGGATCTGAGCTTGCTGGGCTTCGTGGGGGTGGAACCTGCTGTGCCAGACCACTTGGCTCCCTGGCTTCAGTCCCCTTTCTAGGGGAGTGAACAGTTCTGTCTCACTGGTGTTCCAGGTGCCACTGAGGTATGAAAAAAAACTCCTGTGGCTACCTCGGTGTCTGCCCAAATGGCAGTCCAGTTTCATGCTGGAAACCGAGGGCCCCAGTGGCATAGGAACCGGAGGGAATCTCCTGGTCTGCAAGTTGTGAAGACTGTGGGAAAAGCACAGTATCTGGGCCGGAGTTCATGGTATAGTCCCTAATCGCTTCCCTTGGCTAGGAAAGGGAGTTCTCTGACCTCCTGCACTTCCCGGATGAGGTGACACCCCACCCTGCTTCAGTTTGCCCCCCTTGGGCTGCGCCCACTGCCCAACCAGTCCCAATGAGACGAACAGTGCACCCCAGTTAGAAACGCAGGAATCACCCACCTTCTGTGTCAAGCTTGCTAGGAGCTACAGACGGGAGCTGTTATATTCAGCCATCTTGCCAGCCACCCCCCTTTTTTTTTTTTGAGACAGAATTTTGCTCTTGTTGCCCAGGTTGGAGTGCAATGGCGCAATGTCGGCTCACTGCAACCTCTGCCTCCTGGGTTCAAGCGATTTTCCTGCCTCAGTCTCCCAAGTAGCTGGGATTACAGATGTGCCACCACACCTGGTTAGTTTTTGTATTTTTAGGAGAGAGGGAGTTTCACCATGTTGGTCAGGTTGGTCTCAAACTCCTGACCTCAAGTGATCTACCTGCCTTGGCCTCCCAGAGTGCTAGGATTACAGGCCTGAGCCACCATGCCCGGCCTGGTTCTGTTTCTTTGGAGAACCCTGACTAAAGGAGATGACCGGCCTGAGCCACTACGCTGGTCTTTTTTTGTTTGTTTAAGACAGAGCCTCACTCCGTCACCCAGGCTGGAGTGCAGTGGCGTGATCTCAGCTCAGTGCAAGCTCCGCCTCCTGGGTTCAAGTGATTCTCCTGCCTCAGCCTCCCAAGTTGCTCTGTAAGATTCTATTTCACAGAAATAATAAAAAATGAAGAATAAAATGTGGCAGAAAAATGTTCAAAAAGGTGAAGGATTACAAACAACTTGTTATACTAGGGGATTTGTTAGATAAATCACAGCACATTCAGGCACTGGAATTTTATGCAGATATTAAAAAACTGAAAACAATTTTTAACACAGGAAATATGTATAGTAAGAACACTAAATTTAAAAAGATACAAATTTGTATGTGTGATTTGATTTCCATGATCTTGGGTAAAAGAAAAGGAAAAAAGTATGCAAAAAAATTAACCAAAGTCTTCACCAGTGACTGTCTCTGTAGGGATTTGGAATTATTTTCTTTCCTGTTTCCTAACACCCTCTTCCTTTATGTTCCAATTTTTCTAAAACTAACCTACATCACTTAGCAAGCAGAAAAACAAGAAAATGAAAAGCCTCGTGTGATTTTTCTTCAGGTTTTCTTTTTTACTGAGCACAAAGGAGAGAAAAAAGAGGTATGAACAGTTGACTGAGAACACTGTATGAAAGGACAATAATAAGGTAGTTAGCTGCTGGTATTTTAAAAACAGAAATACATGAAAATTCTTGAATTCAGCAAAAGAAAGAGTATTAAAAAAGAATTTGAGAATGAGAGGAAGGAAAAAAAGATTAAATGTCTTTCAGTAAAGCAAACACTGATGGTAGCTAAAATTTGGAGTAGTGTAAGTTGTTGCTCCACGTCAGTGGAAAGATTACAGTGTGTATGTAAATCTAACACAATGAGTATTATTAAGAAAGAGATCACGAGAAAATTATACACATAGTAATTAAATCATTTCCTTGTAAGTGATTGCCAGCTATGAAAGAAAAGGACATTTTTATTCTTATAGCAAAATATAAGAAAATACAGCTGGTTCAACATCTGAAAATCAATTAATGGATTAATTAATCAATGGATTACATTAATCCATCACATTAATAAGCTAAAGAAGAAAAATCACATGACCACATCTATACATGCAAAAAAAAAAAAAAAAAAAAAAAAGCATTTGACAAAATCCAGCACCCATTTCTGACTTTAAAAAAATCTCAGAAAACTTAAAGAGGAACTTCCACAATTCCATAAAGAACATCTACAGAAAACCTACAGATAATATATTTAATGGAAACTTGAAGCTTTCTGGCTAACATCAGGAACACAACAAAGATGTCCTTTCTCAACACCACTCTTCAACATCATACTGGAAGTTCTAGCTAATGTAATAAGGAAAGAAAGCACAAGGTATACAGACTGGGAAGGAAGAAATATAACTGTCTTTGTTTGCAGATAACATGATTGTCTATGTAGAAAATTCAAAAGAAACACCAAAAATACCCCTCCCAGAAAAAGTGATTATAGCAAAGTTGCAGGATGGAAGATTAATAAACAAAAGTCAATTGTTTTCCTGTATATAATCAATGAACAAGTAGAATTTGAAATTAAAAACACATTATCACTTTCATTAGCACTCCCCAACATGTAATATATAGGTCACGAATCGAAAAAAATTTGCATGGATATGAAGAAAACTATAAAATTCTGACAAAATATATCAAAGAACTAAATAAATGGAGATATTTCAGGTCTAATAGGAAGTACTGGAAGACTGAATATTGTCAAGATGTCAGTTCTTCCCAAGTTGATCTACAGATTCAACACAATCCCTATTCAAAATCCCAGCATGCTAGCCTGTAGATATGGACAAACTGATTCTAAAGCTTACGTGGAAAGATGAAAGAACCAGAATAGCCAACTCAGTATTGAAGAACAAAGCTGGAGGACTGAAACTACCTGATTTCAAGACTTAATCAGTAAAACAGAACAGAGAGCACAGAAGTAGACCCACATAAAAATCCTTTGTCAACCAATCATTGACAAAGGAGCAAAGGCAATTTAAAGAAGCATATACAGTCTTTTCAAGAGATGTGGAACAACTGGGCATCCACGTGCAAAAAAACGAATCTAGACACAGACCTTACATCCTTCACAAAAATTAACTCAAATGGATCACAGATCTAAAGATAACATTAAACTATAAAACTCCCAGAAGATAACATAGGAGAAAACCCAAATGAACTTGGGTATGGTGATAACTTTTCAGTTATAACACCAGAGACACAATCCATGAAAGAAAATTGATATGCCGGACTTCATTAAAATAAAAACATTCCACTTTGCAAAACAGAATATTAAGGGAATGAGAAGATGAGTCACAAAGAAAAAGAAAATATCTGCCAAAGACATACCTGATGAAGGACTGTTATACATAATATACAAAGAACTTTAAAAACTCAACAATATAAAAATGAATTTAAAAATGAGCAAAAGGCCTGAACAGACAACTCATCAAGAAAGATATACAGATGGCATGAAGCATATGAAGAAATGCTGAATATATCAATAGGGAATTTTAATTAAAATGAGATACCACTACACACTGATTAAAATGGCCAAAATCCAAAACACTGACAACACTAAATGCTTGAGAGGATGTGGAGCAACAGGAATTCTTAACCACTGCTGGCAGAAACGCATAATGGTATAGCCACTTTAGAAGACAGTTTGGTGACTTCTTACAAAATCAAACATACTCTTAAGACATGATCCAGCAATCATCCTCTCAGCATCTGTTTACATACTTAAAAAACGCGTGTCCACATGAAAACCTACACACAAATGTTTGTAGAAGCTTTATTCATAATTGCCATAACTTAAAAGCAACGAAGATATCCTTCAGTAGAATAATGGATAAAGTGTAGTACATCTATTCTGGCTTGGTGCGGTGACTCCTGCTTGTAATCCCAGTACTTTAGGAGGCCAATGCAGGAGGACTGCTTGAACCCAGGAGTTCAAGACCAGCCTGGGCAACAAAGCGAGACTCCATTCTACAAAAAAATTAAAAAATCAGCCACGCATGGTGGCAAGCAACTGTAGTCCCTGCTGTTTGGGAGGCTGAGGTGGGAGGGCCACTTGAGTCCCAGAGGTCAAGGCTGCAAGTGAGCCGTGATCATGCCATTGCACTCCAGCCTGGGTGATAGGACAAGCACCTGTCTCAAAAAAAAAATAAAAAAAAAAAAAATCACCAAAAAAAAAAATAATAAAGTATGGTATATCGATACAATGGTGTTAAGAAGAAATAAGGTATGAAACTATGAAGATATATGGAGGTACCTTAAATGCATATTAGGAAGTGAGAAAAGCCAATGTGAAAGGCCACATACTATATGATTCCAAGTATATGATATTCCAGAAAAGGTAAAACTATGAAGGCAGTAAAGCAAACAGTGGTTGCCAAGAGTTGGGAGGGAGGTTGGAGCAGGTGGAGCTCAGGGGATTTTGAAAGCAGTGACATTATTTTGTATTACAGTGGTGGATATCTGTAATTATACATTTGTCAAAAGCCATGGAATGTACATACCACGAGTAAACTCTAATGTAAACTATGGACTTTGGGTGATAATGGATCAATGTTTGATTGTAACAAACATTATCACTCAGATGAGGATGTTGATACGGAGGTTGTGCATGTGTGAGGAAGGGGTACATAGGAACTCTGTACTTTCCACTCCATTTTGCTGTGAACCAAAATCGCTCTAAAAATAAAGTTTACTAATTAAAAATATATATATACTAGAAAGATCAATAATTCTGGAGAATAAAAGCCTCCCAAAAAATTTGTCTCACTATTCATAAAAAATATGCGTATGTGTAAGTCTGCAACCTTCCTTTCTCAAAAAATATAAGCTACATGTATCAGGTTTTTGTATATAATTTATAACATATATAAAAATGTTAATTTATATTTACCTCAATTATTTATCTCTGCTCAAGTATACATTAATCAGTTATCATTATTAAATTAATTCAATGGAAGAAAAGAAATAATATGATGAACAGGATCACAAAGAGTTATAAATCAGAGATGAATGTGAAGAGAAAGCATGCTAAGACAAAGAGAAAACTAGGCTTTGAAGTGATGAAGAAAAGGGCGAAAAATGCACTGGGGTTCTGCATAAAGTGTGATTCAATTTAGATTTATATCCTGATTTATTTAAAGTAAGTGGGTGATGAAACGTTATAATTATGTTGGCAGAATGTTATCACATGTTCCTTTAAATAGTATATTCAGTCTAAACAGACAAATAAGACACAAAAATCAGGCTGAACTGGAGAGCTACATGCTTTCCACAGTGTAATCAAGGGCCAGATTTGCACCTGAGAAAATTATTGCACCCAAGAGGCAAAAAACATCATATATGAACAATGGAGAAAACATCCACAAAGTGTAGGTACTAAGCTATGCATGACAAACGACAAATTACACACAAGGATGAATTCACGGATCATCACAGTCCAACCTGTTTGCATTGGCTTGTTTAGACACCGCCTTCAATCTTTTCAAAGTTTTTCTAATATCATCAGCATCAGGGAAATGGTGATGACCTGCAGCCCCATAAGGAAATCCTGGACGAACTCCAGGCAGAATTCCGCTGTAGATAAATATGCACAGTGACTTTCATTACTATCTCAGAAGCAAAGCATAAGCAACTTCTGCAGAACATAGCCATACCTTTCTGGAAGACCTCGACCATATATTTCTCTTTTCCATTTAGCTTCATTATCTTCTGCTCTCTGTTGCTGCATTTGGTCAAAAATGGCATGGTAATGTTCATACTGTCCTCGGGAAGAAAAAGATGATGGAGCTATAGTCCCTCCACTGCCAAGAAAAGGAGCCTAGGGATTAAACAAAGAGCTCTCACATGTTTATCTTATAAGGCCTAACGGGCCTGTACTAGTCTCAAAAGAAAAGTAAATTTCAGTGCTTGACTTTTAAAAAGTAATTACTTAATATGAACATACTAACAAACATAAAGCCTAAAGCAAAATGTTTTCCTATTATAACTATTAACAGCCAAAAAGCAGTATACTTTGTAAGTGATAATAAAGCATAATGTGACAAACGAAAACAGCAATATGACACTAATTTCATGTAAATATGGAAAAATCTGGTCTTAAAAGGTTTTGAAACAAGCTTCCAATATACGTTTCATGTAATTCTGTTTCATTAAGTTTATGTATAGCTTATAAGTAAAGGACAGCATGCTTTTATATAACACTCAGAATTATATTTAACAAAAACGTCTGCATGTGACTTTTAATATACCCCAAATCCTTAAATTCGCCAAGCACATATGAAGGTATAATTATTAAAACATGTTCTATATGTATACAAAAGAGGCAAAAAGTCATATCTATCTTTAGTTTCCAAGTAAGTTGGGAAAAATAGCACAAAATTAGAAAAACTTTCAATTCTGTGGTAAACAAGTGACAACAGAGAGATTCCAAAGTAGTTTAAGTACTGAGCAAATTCACAAAATAGTAAAAAAAAAATCAACAGTAAAATCCTTATTTAGAAAAAAAGGCCTTGGGGAGAGATATTGTTTAATCTGGTCTTGATAGCAATGTAAGGAGAGTAAATATGAGCCAATGCATTAAAGTAAAAATAAGCAATGTATGCATATATACTTAGGTATGGAAGGTAGAGGAGGAAGGAAGTATGATGACAAACAGAAGGAAGGCAAATAAGGAGTATTAAGTTTGGCTATAAAAGCTTGCTATAGCTAAATGCTATCTGCCCTGGGTGCTTGTGTTCAAAAAATAAATAACAATAGAAAGGATTTATAAAGTTTCTAGCAGCAGTACTATACCAAAAGAGTTTTAAAGGTCAGTAAGTCAATATTATGCATGGTAAGCAGAAATAAGAAAGTAAGGTAGAGGAATTAATTAGAAGGATGTTGCTTCCCTGACACCAAGCCAAGAAGCCTAGAAGTAAAGACAGGCAATCAATGAAAAAGCAAATGCTGAAAGAAGTCTGAATTCTCTGCAGGAATGACAAAGGATAAAGGCAAAGACAAAGACTCAACCACAGAGACATAAAGAACTCAACCACATGGAAAACTCATAGTAAAAAACAGATGCCAGAAAGATAAAAGTAAATAAAAACTGTATAATGCTATAGAAGTCATGGTGAAAGAATTTCATTAAGAAGAAATCAATAACCTCAAATGCAAAGGTCAACTTATTTCAACTTTTCTTATCTGAGAATAAGACCACCAGATATGACTAAAGCTGAGCGGAAGCCTTTAAAAAACTGTTTTCTGCGCATGTGAAGTGATAAGAACAGAAGCCACAATACTGAGAGTAAAAAAGGGAAAACTTCCAGGTGATAACATCTTAAGGAAAATGTCCAGTTAAAAAAAGAAACAAAGGCCAGGCACAGGGGCACATGCCTGTAATCCCAGCACTTTGGGAGGCTGAGGTAGGCGGATTGCTTGAGCTCGGGAGTTCGAGACTAGCCTGCTCAACTTGGCGAAACCACATCCCTGCAAATACAAAAAATTAGCCGGGCACAGTGGCATGTGTCTGTAGTCCCAGTTACTCGGGAGGCTGAGATGGGGAGATGGGAAGATCGCCTGAGTCCGGGAGGTCACAGCCACAGTGAGTCGTGATCCCACCACTGCACTATAGCCTCGCAACAGAGTGAGATCTTGTCTCAATAAGAAAGAAAAGAAAGGAAAGGAAAGAAAGGAAGAAAGGAAGAAAGAAAAGAAAAAAAGAAAGAAAGAAAGATGTCAGAATCCAATAAAAGAAACTTCAGTGTAACCCAATAAGATAAAATTTGTCTTAATATCCTGTAAGCTGCACACTATTTTATAAGCATTATTAAAAAAAAACCAAGATAAACATAGATAACTGATTAAAGATGTTCAAATAACAAGTGATGAAAATTACTAGAATAGGAAACTCCATCAAGGTGATCCTTACATACATCCTCAAAATGTACACCTGAAGTCATGAATCAGAATTCTGTTATAAGGTAGTCATATCTCCTATGAAACCGGTTACTCTTCGAGTTTAGTCCAATGCTTAACTTGGCTGAGTGTTCTGTTTCTCTTTAGCAAAAACAAAAGTATGTAAACATCTCAGAAGATGCTTATACTCAAAATAATGTTGAAAATACTGTATTAGAATACTGATGAAATATGTTTGTTTGAGATGTAATTTATGTGCAATAAAAATTCACCAATTATAAGCACAGGTTGAATTCTGACAAACGTAGACACTCACATAACCACTACCACAATCAAAAGCATATTCATTACCCCAGAAAGTTCCCCTGTGTTCCTGTGCAGTAAATGCTCCCACTGCCAGCAACCACTGATCTGCTTTCTGTCACTGCAGGTTGGATTTACCTTTCCTATCATACCATGTAAATGAAATAAAAAATATGTACTCTCTTATCTGGTTTCTTTCACTCACAGGTTTTTAAGATTGATCCGCCTGGCGCGGTGGCTCAAGCCTGTAATCCCAGCACTTTGGGAGGCCGAGACGGGCGGCTCACGAGGTCAGGAGATCGAGACCATCCTGGCTAACACAGTGAAACTCCGTCTCTACTAAAAAATACAAAAAACTAGTCAGGCGAGGTGGCGGGCGCCTGTAGTCCCAGCTACTCCGGAGGCTGAGGCAGGAGAATGGCGTGAACCCAGTAGGCGGAGCTTGCAGTGAGCTGAGATCCGGCCACTGCACTCCAGCATGGGCGACAGAGCGAGACTCCGTCTCAAAAAAAAAAAAAAAAAAAAAGATTGATCCATGGTTTTGCACGTATAAACAGGCTATTCTTTTTACTGCCGAATGGTATTCCAATATATTTTCAAACGAGATATACCTCTTCCATATTATAATCACCATATAACCATAAATGTGGAATATATAATTTTTCTAAAACACATTCATAAAAGACACATTAAAAATGGATAAAGCAAAGAAGGTCCAGATTTTGCAGATACTAAATGATCAAAAACATTTACATTGGATATTTATACTATGAATAATAATGCCTCTTATTTAGAAGTATGTAATAATAGTATTAATTTTGAAATACTTCCTTCAGTTTTAGTTTTATCTTTCTTTTGGGGATCTCCTTAATTTGATTCATATTACATTGAGCCTCCAGGTCCTTATCAACTACACAGAAATCAAACAGCCTAACAGTTAAAATATTTCAAACTCAATGAGGAATAAATATAGACACTGACATAGAATTTCCTCTAAATCATGGAAAATAAATTGTTTTATTAGTCTTCAATGAAAGCATTACAGAAGTTTATAAATTGACGCAGAAATCTATTCAGCACATGGTATCTAACTTGAAAATGTCTCAGTTACTAAACATTAATAAAACTGATTAAACTATATTAGACATCATAGGAAAAAGCACTTTATTACACAAAAGGGAGAAGAAAAAATCATCAAAACTTCAATGCTAATCATGGACTTGATTAAAAAAAGCTTGACAAGATCTGAAGGTGTACAAGTTGGTAAGCTTTCTCTTTCCAATCAGATAAGATATGAGGTTAGTTATTTTAGAATGGACCAGATTCTGAGTCATTCCTGATCATTTAGGAGATAATAAGTTCTATTTAAAGGTAAGATAAAATTATACTACTAAAAACACTGTATAATCTATATTAATACAAATTTGGAAAAAGTACTCTTAATGAATTATTAATATGATATGAAGAACTTCTGCATCTCAAGAGACTGAAAAACAAATCTATAAATGCAGGGCAGAATGTATATGTCTAGATAAAACAAACTTTTATTCAAATTATAACTTCTGGGGAAAAAAACAAGTAAGAATTGTAATTGATATAATTTTACAAGTATCTATCTACTGTACATTTAAATATCAAGATTAATGGGTATAGGTGAGTGAAACTTATAGTTTGCAGATGTATTGACTTAGGCCGGGCACAGTAACAAACGCCTGTAATCCCAGCACTTTGGGAGGCTGAGGCGGGCAGATTACCTGAGGTCGGGAGTACAAGACCAGCCTGACCAACATGGAGAAACCCCATCTCTACTAAAAATACAAAATTAGCTGGGCATGGTGATGCATGCCTGTAATCCCAGCTACTCCGGAGGCTGAGGCAGGAGAATCGCTTGAACCCGGGAGGCAGAGGTTGCAGAGAGCCAAGATTGTGCCATTGCACTCCAGGCTGGGCAACAAGAGCGAAACTCCATCTCAAAAATAAAATAAAATAAAATAAAAAAATAAAAAAGATATACTTACTAACAGTTTATTCAGTGATACAAATTAGCTCATTCATCTTCTATTGCTGTATAACAAATTATCACAAATTTAGCAGCTTAAAAGAGTATCTATTTATAATCTCGGTTCCCCCGGCTCAGGAGTCTGGGTGCATTTAGCTAGGTCCCCTCCTCAGGATCTCACCAGGCAGAAATCAAGGTGTCAGCCAGGGCTACAATTCTCAAGTGAGACTCGGGATCTCTTCCAAGTTAACTGGTTCTTGGCAGAATTAATTTCCTTGTGACTGTATGACTTGGACCACAATTTTCTTGCTAGTTGCCTATCAGAGACCACTACTTGCAGAGGTCATCTCTACTGTTTTGTTTTGCCACATGAATGTTTACTATCTTCCAGATGAGCAGAATTATATCTTTCTAATTTCTTTTCCCCTTCCAGTCAGCTATGAAGGAGCCTTATATGTTAATGTAACCCTGGGAGGGACCATCCCATCACCACTCACCATATAACATAACCTAATCAAGTGAGCTGCTATACCACAGTATTTACAGGTACCACTTACACTCAAGGGAATGGAATGATACAAGGTGTGTATACTAGGGGTCGACAATCTTGAAGACCATCTTAGAATTCTACCTACTACAAATAGACGTGTGTAGGATGCTACATGAGCAAAAGAGGAAGTATAAGATTCAGAATGGCAGAACAAAGAAAGGAAAGGGAAATTACTATAGAAGTCCTTGCCAGACAGGTTCCAGGCGCTGTTCTCAGAAAAAAAGTTTTTTTTTTTTTTCCATCAAGAAACCAAAGCTCAGAAAAGTTCAGTAATGTGCCCAAAGTTAAATAGTGTGGATCTACCCAGAAGGAATGTTTGGATTAACTCATCTAGGTAACTGGTTATTTAGGTAAATGGATGGAGGTGGGGGTAAGGGTGAGGAGGGATGGAGGAGTGCTATTAAGTAAAGGGAAACACAAGTGCAAAGACAAAGAGATTCGGCAGACTACATACAGTGATGAAACTACAAATATGGTCTTCATTTCAGCATGAATACGGCATAGGGTGTGTGGTAGGGAATGGATGGAGATGAAGTTGGAGAGACAACAGGGATCAGATTAAGAAGCATCTTCTGAGAATTTAATCTTTAAGGCTACATGAAATTACAGAACGATTTTAGGCTGCAGTGTCATGAATTGTGTATCATTTTTAATAATTCCTCTGACAGGAATAATGTTGTCATAGTCTTTACAAAAAACTTTTAAAGCAATTTTGAGTATAGTCACATAATAGTTAGCAATACAAGTTATATATCAGACACATGCAGGAAAGCTAAGTATTCATAATAAATGTTGAAGAATTCTAGGTAAAAATTAATTGTACACTAAAGAAAAAAAGAAAACCCAAGGTACATGCATTTTAAAGAACAAGGTGAAACTGGAGGGAAAAACGGTAGTATAACCATATTGGTATAAAATGCCTACCTTTACTTCACCACCTCCACCAGCACTTAGTACATTTCTCCATCCTTGTTCCCTGGCCCTATTTATTCTTTCCAACTTTGGGGAAAAGAAATAAACAAAACACCATTTCAAGTATTTAATATAAAATACACGTAATACATTTAGCAATAAGCTGAAAATCAGTGTATTCCTTAAGGAAGAAGTATATTTAATAGATTATCCTCTTACCCTTTCCTTTTCTTGCCTTTTCATTTGTTCAGCCTTCATTAAACTAATAATCTGTAACAATTTTAAAGATAAGCTTCTTACAACTCTTGAACCTATTATCACTTACAACTTGCCAAAGGTAGAAAAGCAAGAGCAAAAAACTACCTGATCCTTTTGTTTCTTTTCTTTTTCAATAAATTCCAGCCTTCTCTTTCTTGCTGCTTCCTTAAATAAAAAAAAGAACATTTTCATCAATGATAATTCCTATTTTTTCTAGTTTCATCAGGAAAGTTAGTACGCCAGTGGCAGAGGTATGTTCAATGAGGTTCTTCTCTTCCTTTTTTTTTTTTTTTTTAAAAAGGAGTTACAGGTATTTGTTTGAAAGAAATAAGGAAGGTTTGGAGGCTTTAGAGTAGGATTTTGTTTCTTTTTTAAAATTATGTTTGCAAAGCTTTAAAATAACCAGACAGATGTCTTTATACCTCAGACATTTTCCTCCTTTCTTCTCCAATATTCACTCTCTTCTCTGGAGTTTGATGGGCCTGGACAAAAAGTAAAACTACAAATTAAAGATTCTGAGGCACTTATTTGAAAAAAATCCCAAATTTACAGAAATTTAAAATAAGAAAAAGGTAAAGCCAATACTTCCATAACTCTCTTCCAAATTACATTATCTTTAAAAATAAAAAACATTGTAGTCTTTGATATGCTGCTAAACAAAGAGAAACACTAGATTTAAAGAAACTGTGGAAAAGGGTCCTTCCCCAATCATCAACTGAACAGTTTTGTGCTCAGGTACGGATGTTTAAGTTTTCTTGTATTATCACAGAATATCATTTCAAAAGCCCAAAGACGGAGATAATTTTTAAAAAACCAAAATAGTGACTATATATTCAGTATATAAAATTCAAACAAGATTAAAAATTTATGGTCTATTTTGCTCTCCACCTCCAGAGGTAACAGTAACTACTGTTAATACTTTCATTAGTGTTCTTTAGAGATTATTTTATGTACTTAGATATATATATAGAGTTCAACTATATACATACAATAATTTTAGCTATAATTTTTACATACATGTAATATTAATGTGTTATTAGATGGAAAAATGACTTTAATTTTTAAAATTTCAATAGCTTTAGGGGTAAAAGTGGTTTTTGGTTACATGGATGAAATGCATAATGGTATATATTAGATATTTACATTTCTTCTTTTATATACTGTTTACCTAGCTTTGGGGTTGTTAATGGAATCATACAGTATATACTCTTTCGTATCTTGCTTTTGCTCAACACTGTTTTCAAGGTTCATTCATGTTATTATTTGTATCTGCATCTGTTTTCTTCATGGATATATAACATTCTATTAATTTTGATTCCTTTCTTTCACAATTATCTTATACTTTACTCATTAGGTCTATTCTAAAGTATTCGGGGGTAGGGCTGGTGTGGTAGCTCACACCTGTAATCCTAGCACTTTGGGAGGCCAAGACAGGAGGACTGTTCGAGCCTAGGAGTTTGAGACCAGCCTGGATAACACAGTAAGTCCCCATCTCTACAAAAAATTTTTAAAAATTAGCCAGGCATGTGGCCCGCACCTGTTGCCACAGCTACTCAGGAGGCTGAGGTGGAAGGATCCCTTGAGCCCCGGAGGTAGAGGCTACCATGAGCCATGAACACATCACTATACTCCAGCCTGACAGAGTGAGATCCTGTCTCAAAAAAAAATAAAAAAAAATAAAATAAAATAAAAATAAAAGTATCTGGGGGGGGTGTGGGTATTTCTTTCCATTTATTTTATAATCATTTAATTTTTATATGTTGCCCTTCCATCAGGCCACTTTAATTTATTAATAGTTTAATGCTGCTTCACCAAGATTTTCTAGGTGATCATATCAAATGTAAATATGACATGTCTATGTTTTCTCTCCTCTTCTAATTACATTTCTTTCTTTTTAATTGCTCTATCTAGAACCTCTGGCATAATTAAATGATGGCAATGACAGCAAATCCCTCTGTCTTGTTCCTGACTTTAATAATAATGATTCCGATGTTTCATCATTACGTATAAAGCCTGCCATAGGTTTCAGATGTGGATACACACTGTATTAAGAACTTACCTTCTGCTTCTTGAATCAAACTTTTAAAAACAAAAGTTAGTGTTAAGTTTCACTGATTTTTCAGCATCTACCGAGATGATTTTTATATGGTTTTCTTCTCTAATCTGCTAATGCAGTAAAATTACAGTAATTGGTTTTCTACTGTTGAAACATCCCTGTATTACTCCAATAAATCCTGTTTGATAATTACTAATTATTTTTTGATAAACTGCTTGATTTCCCCCTTTTTAAGTCCTTTTCTTTTTTCCAGGATTTCTGCATATGTTCTTACAAGTGACCTACAGTTTTATTTTACCCCGTGTTAACTACACAATTTTGTAATCAAGGTTAAACCTAATGCATGACCAATTTTTCAAACAATTCAAAATACAATTCTATATACCAAAAAAGATAACAATTTATAGAAAAGTTTAAGTTATTCGAAATACAATTCTAAATACCAAAAAAGATAACAATTTATAGAAAAGTTTAAGTTATTCTATCATGTACCAGTGTTTACATTTTTTAGTCACCTTAGAAAAAATGATTTTAAAAGCATTCTGTACAATTTTTCACCTACACTGGATTTTGATACAAAGGAAAGCAGACATTACTTAAAAAAATTACTTGGGAAAAATACTTTGATGGTCATTTACATTATTAATCAAATAATTCAGCATTTGATTATATCATTAAAATTTGTCTCTACTGGGGGGAGGGGGAGGGATAGCATTAGGAGATATACCTAATGCAAATGACGAGTTGATGGGTGCAGCACACCAACATGGCGCATGTATACATATGTAACAAACCTGCACGCTGTGCACATGTACCCTAGAACTTAAAGTATAAAAGAAAAAAGTGTTAAAAAAAAAAGTTGTCTCTACTAATAATTCCATTTTAACAGCAGCTATATTTTAACAAAAGTCATTGGTATAAAATTAGTTTTATAAATTATCCCTTGCTTCAGTTTTCTAAATTACGCAGAATGACCATAACAGATAGGCACTAAAATTCTAACCCTGAAAAGCAAATTCAAAATATTACAAAATAAGCATGACTCTCACAGCATTTTTGAAATAAATGTCTCACAATATATTAAAAAATCAGAAAGGCATACAAAAATTTACTTTCACTGAAAACAATTCAAAAGGATAACATTTCTGCTTTAGAAAGCAATGGTATAATTTAAACTGCATATTTCTTTCTAATGAAACACAACTATTTTGCTTTAATGAATACATTATTGCGTATGAGCCCAGGAAAATGCTGATATTTAAAATATGTAATACCATCCAATGGGTTAATAAACTTATAAATGATAATAACGAGTCTTTTGTAATGTGCTTTGGCATTTTAATTAAATGATCATAAGCCAATTTTATTGGTATAATATGTTTTAACTCAAGGCTATAGTAACAATGTGCTAAGCGGTACTAAATCTCACACCTGATTCCTCTCTTATGATTAACTAAAGAATGCATTTACTCTCTGACAAAATAACCCAAGCAATCGGTTCTTAGAACTATCCCACGCCCTCACCGTATTATTAATTCCTAACTCCTAACCTCTAATTTTGGCTAGTTATTTCAATTCAACTCCTATTTAAGCTAACCATTTACATTACCACATTACCCCAGAAAAGACACTAGAGTTGATGACATAAAAACAATACTGAAATATTTAAAGAACATTAGCTTTCAAACTTTTTCTAAAGGCAACCCACAATAAGAAATATGTAATCCCAGCACTTTGGGAGGCCGAGACGGGCGGATCACGAGGTCAGGAGATCGAGACCATCCTGGCTAACACGGTGAAACCCCGTCTCCACTAAAAAATACAAAAAACTAGCCGGGCGAGGTGGCGGGCGCCTGTAGTCCCAGCTACTCGGGAGGCTGAGGCAGGAGAATGGCGGGAACCAGGGAGGCGGAGTTTGCAGTGAGCTGAGATCCGGCCACAGCACTCCAGCCTGGGCGACAGAGCGAGACTCCGTCTCAAAAAAAAAAAAAAAGAAATATATTTCCCATCTGAACTCAGTGAAGATACATACACACCCCTAAGTTTCATAAAATATCTTCGCTATGTATAGCAGACCCTGCTACTTTCCATCACTTGAAACAAACAAACAAACAAAAAATTCCCTGCTCTTTGCCCACTAGAATGTTTTTGCCATCACTAATGGATAGCAATCCCTTGTTTTAAAATAGTTATGAGAGATCTCTGGGGGCACTGTTGTTGAAGTACAAGAAATAAAAATTGTAATGCTCCTCATAGTATCATTACAAAAACACAGGTAACATTTCAAGGTACGTTCTATGTATACAGAATTTAAACAGTGGGGAATGTTACCCAGAAGCTTTGTAAAAATACATATTCCTTCCATACAAATGAATATTTGGCAATAAAAAGAAAATGAAGTACTTATACATGCTACAACATAGATCAACTGTGAAAACATTATGCTGAGTAAAAGAAGCTAGTCACAAAGACCACATACTATATGATTCCATTTATATAAAATGTTCAGATTAAGCAAATCTGTATAGAGACAAAAAGTAGATTAGAGGCTGCCTAGGGCTGCGGGGTTGGGGGAAGAATGCGGAGTGGCTGCTACTAGAAAAAGGATTTCCTTTGGGGTTATAAAAATGTTCTAAAATTGATTGTGCAGATTACTATGCAACTCTATAAATACATAAAACCATTTAACTGAAAACTTTTCACAAACTACATAGAGTATGTGAATTATATCTCAATAAAGCTATTTTTTAAAAATACATATCCCAAGAGTTGCTAAATCATCATCTTTGTGGACACAGAGCCCTACATTCTATATTTTGACATGTTGCACAGGTTAACTTTAGTAGTTAGTCTAGAACCATTCTCAAAATTTGTGTACTACACCACCAAACAATTAAGCAATTTAAAAATATTAATACAGCAACTCAATATAAATAACTGAATTTTATATATATTACACAATAGTGTGGAATAAGAAGAGAATGTTTATATATTCGTACACTCTTGGGTAAGTTACATGAAGGCAAAGATTGTATTAATCTTCTAATGGTCCATATTGCCCTACATGTAAGATATTCAAATATTTATGAAATGAAAATACTAAGCTGTTCCTCTAAGATCACACAGGTATTTTCAGGACACTATTTCTATAGTGAAGAGGATAATATGAAACACAAAACATCCACACTGAGAGAACTGTTTGTGTTCTTTTTAAAAATTACAGCCAAAGTACTAAAGTGTAATATAATATATTCAAGGAGCTCCCTCTGGAGGCTTAATGGCCACTCCTTTGCTTTAACACAGCCTTTTAAAAAAACCTGACTGTAACAGGAACTGGAGTAAAGAAAAGTCTTACAATACATGAATATTTTGTGGACAGGTTGAATAATAACAACTTAATGCACATTAGCTTAAATTTGTGCAATTAAAACATGACAGTATCTTAAGTGGTTAAAGCTTTCCTTTTTCAGGCTTGAAGTTAAAACCTCTAACGAGTCATTGTGAATTTCAACCTAAAAGATGCTTTAATTTCCAGGGTTTTGCAAAAGAAGTCTTTTTTTAAAAAATGAGATTAAAAAATGAGATAAAAAAATCAAGGGAAAGGCCGTGTGTGGTGGTGGCTCACGCCTGTAATCTCAGCACTTCGGGAGGCCGAGGTGGGTGGATCACTTGAGCCCAGGCGTTTGACAACACCTTGAACAACATGGCAAGACCCCGTCTCTACAAAAATTACAAAAAATAGCTGGGTGTGGTAGTGTGCATACGTAGTCCCAGCTACTTGGGAGGCTGAGGTGATTGCTTGAGCCTGGGAGGTGGAGGCTGTAGTGAGCCAAGATTGTACCACTGCACTACAGCTTGAGTGCAGTGCAGGTCCTGTCTCAAAAAAAAAAAAAAAGAAAAAAGAAAGAAGAAAAAAAAAATCAAGGGAAAAACCTATTTTTACGATAATGCAAAAATCATATTTAAAATACTTCAGAAATCTGGGGTTGATTTTCCTTTAATTCTTTTAATTGTTAGAAGATTTGAAAAACTTTCCACACAATTGATTGTTGTTTCTTTTTTATCCTACTTTTTCTTTTCTTCAAATGTTGTTTTTCTTTCATTGTGGTAAAATACATAAAACAAAATTTATCATTTTAATCATTTTTTAAGTGTGCAGTTCTGTGGCATTAAATACTTTCACACTGCTGTTCACAGAAACTTAGTTTTAAGTGAAAAAGAAAAAAAATTTTTTTTTTTTTTTTTTTTTGAGACAGTCTCGTCTGTCACCCAGGCTGGAGTGAAGTGGCGTGATCTCTGCTCACCACAACCTCCACCTACCAGGTTCAAGTGAATCTTCTGCCTCAGTCTCGTAAGTAGCCGGATTACAGGCTCATGTCACCATGCCTGGCTAATTTTTGTATTTTTACTAGAGACGGGGTTTTGCCATGTTGGTTAGGCAGGTCTTGAACTCTTGACCTCAAGTGATCCATCCACCTTGGCCTCCCAAAGTGCTGGGATTATAGGCATGAGGCAGTGCACCCAGCCAGTGAAATGTTTTTAAATTAAGCTATATAATATTTCAAGTGCTGATTATTATTTAGTTCTCAATGGTCTAGCTCAGAGCATATTTGTCTGCCTGATGAAGTTTGAGGGCAATGACTCTGCCTGAAATTCAAAACATTTATGACTACCATCTGAGTCATTTGCCTATGATTCAGAATATTTGATAGTAGAGATATTATTCAGAATATTATCAATTGAAATCTGAAAATTCCACAAAATGCTGTTTTTATATACTGAATATTAACTGAAAATAAGGAAAACATTAAGAAAACCAACACATTACTTGATTCTATCAGCCATATGAAGAAACAGATTATACACTTGGCTACAATCCTACCCAAACACTAGGGACTTTCTATATCATTTATCCAGCTTCACCAACAGTTCTGATCTCTCCATTCAGTCAGGCTGATACATGGCCAAGAGATAAGGTAACTCGCTTGTATAAGTCCACTCGAGCGTGTATTCCTTACAGACATAATGACATAAAGATACAAACACCCCCAACTTCCCATCTCTCTCTACCCCCACAATGGCAGTTTTATTCCCTGGGAAGACAGAGAACTCTATGTGTATATATTCCAAACATTAAAATGGATTACATTTGTAAACCATTTAGAATAAATAAGCATCTTAAAAACGGTCCATGAAATAAATTTACTTTGAATTCATATTTCACTGAACTCTATTAGAAAACATAAAACATATTTTCAAAGAAATTTTGATCCAGGGCACAATTTTTTTTAAAAAAGAACATAAATAAGAATCCAACCAACCTGACTGATTTCATATCAATGATATACAATACAACCACCGATAATCACAAGTAAAAATATACAAAAAGTATATATAACACTAAGTAAAAACAGAAAATTATCTATAAACTTTCTGAGCTATATTAAAAATACAAGCAATATATATTTGAATATAACATGGTGGCTCATGCCTAGCACTTTGGGAGGCCAAGGCGGGTGGATCACTTGAGGTCAGGAGTTCGAGGCCAGCCTGGCCAACATGGTGAAACCCCATCTCTACTAAAAATACAAAAAAATTAGTCGGGCATGGTGGCACATGCCTGTAATCCCAGCTACTCAGGAGGCTGAGGCAGGAGAATTGCCTGAACCTGGGAAGTGGAGGTTGCAGTGAGCCAAGATCACGCCATTGCACTCCAGCCTGGGGGACAAGAGCAAAACTCCATCTCAAAAAAAAAAGAAAAAAAAAAACCCCAAAAAACACATAGGAAGTCCCACAACAAAATTAAGTAAAATTAAATGCAGTGTGTAAATACTGGTGATGTTTTATTCTTTTATTATATAAAACTCTTAAAAGCACACTAAAAATTATAGTGTTTATTAAAATACATACTTCACAGAAAAAAATTACAGATCAAAGTTATACTACTCAAATTACTTCAAAGAACGAAATAACTTTAACAGAAATCAAGTCTGTATTTCAAGAATTAGATACGTATGTACAGAGTCAATTTCAAATGTTCTAGAACTTCCTGTTCATTACCTCAACCTGAAGTAGTTTTTTACATTAAATTTTATTTTAAAAAATGGATACATAATAATTGTACATATTTATGGGATAGATGTGATACTCTGACACATGCATGCAATGTGTAATGATCAAAAAAGAGAAACTGGGATATCCATCACCTCAGCAGCTACTTTTAAACATTAAGAATAAAAGCTTAGCCTGGTTGCGGTGGCTCACATCTGTAATCCCAGAACTTTGGGAGGCCGAGGTGGGTGGATCACTTGAGGCCAGGAACTATTTGCCAAGAATCAGTGAACAACAACAACAAAAATCCCCACCCTCATGAATTTCTGCACTATAATGGAGGAAACTGGTAATAAACTAATTCATAATAGATTAGCGAGGGATAACATTGTGGAGAAAAACAAAGCAGAGTAAAGTAGACTAGAAATGTGGGGATGGCGTAGAGGGATAGTTGTTACTTGATACACTGTGATCAAGAAAGCCTCTATTCATAAAGCAAGTTTTGAGCACAGACCTCAAAATAAAGACAGCAGCAAGTACAAACTTGTTTTTGCAGGTAAGTACTTGGCATGTTTAAGGGCAGGGCAACAGGTGTGGCATGGCTGTACTCGGGCTAGCAAGGGAAGAGTAGCAAATGAGGCTGGAAAAGTAATGAGGCTGTCAGGGGCTTCGTAGATGGTTGTAATGACTCTGGGTTTTTTTTTTTTGTTTTTTTTTGCGACCAAGTCTCACTCTGTCGCCGGGCTGGAGGGCAGTGGTGCGATCTCAGCTAACTGCAACCTCCGCCTCCCGGGTTCAAGCAATTCTCCTGCCTCAGCCTCCTGAGTAGCTGGGATTACAGGCACCCACCACCATGCCCAGCTAATTTTTTTTTTTTTTTTTTGTATTTTTAGTAGAGATGGGGTTTCACCATGTTGGCCAGGATGGTCTCAATCTCTTGACCTCGTGAGATCAAGGTCACGAGGCCCACCTCCCAAAATGCTGGGATTACAGCCATGAGCCACTGCGCCAGGCCGACCCTGGCTTTTACTGAGTGGGATGAAAAGTCACTGAAAAGTTTCAGGCAGGAGAGTGTAACGATCTGACTTCCATCATAAAAGGAACATTTGGGCTGCTCACATGAGAGCAGACTGAAGAGGGTAAGTCTGAAAGCAGTTAGACTAACCAGGACATTGATATTATAACCCTGGTGGAAAATGAGGGTGGCTAGGACTAATATAGTGGTAAAAATAGTGAGAAGTAGTCAGACTGTGAATACGTTTTGAAGTCACGATTGACAGGATATGACGTAGAAAGAGTAGTCAATAATGACTCCAATATGGAAGATGAGAACAAATGGAAGGGCAGAGTTCCCATTTACTGAAATAAGTAAGATCAATTTGGAGAGAGAATGAAATCAAGAGTTCATTTTTATATATGTTAATTTTGAGATGTCTATTAGATACACAACTGGAGATGTTAAGACAGATATCAGTCTCAAGTTCAGGAAAGGAGTCCAAGGTGGAGATACAAATTTGAGACTCAGCTTATATACATGTTATCCTCTAGAAAGTTCATATGGATACAAAAGAGAAGATATCTGAGGACTGAGACCTTGAGCACCTCAGCATTTAAAAGCCCTGGAGGTGAGGAGGAACTTGCAAACGAGGCTGAGAAGCAGCAGTCAATGAGGTAGGAAGAAAATTAGAAGAATGTAATACCAGGGACTCAAATGAAGAGAATATTGAAAGAAGGCGGGAGCAATCAAGTGAATCAAAAACTGAGATCAAGGAAGAAGAAAAATGACCCGTGGATTTAATAATACAGACGTCAGGAGCCATTTCACAATAGCTGTTTTATAACAGCTGTGACAAAGAAAGCCATGAGTAAAGTGGGTTCAAAATGAAATAAACTGGAGACAGTATAGACAATCTTTTGGGAAAGTTTTGTTGTTAAAGGGACCAGAAATACAGAGAGGTAGTTGGAAGGACATAAGGGAAAGTTCCTTTTTAAAAAAACTTAAGATACAGGATATTTGTTTTCTAACATGAATGATTCAGTAGAGAGAAAAAAGGATAATGATGCAAGAAAGAGCGCAAAGTCCTTTAGCAGGCAAAAAAGAATCACAGTATACAAATAGTTGAGTTGACCCTAGTTGGGAACAGAAACAGGTCATCCAAAGTAAAAGGAAGAAAGGCAAAATATTTGCCGACAGGTAAGACTGACTAGCAGAAGTAAATGTGGGGAAGTTTTCTTCCAATTGCTTCTATTTTCTCAGTGAAGTAGGAAGAAAATATTGGTCCTTGTGAAAAGCAAAGAGAAGGTAAAAAAATAATCACCTAGGAAGTAGAAGAGTAAATACACTGAGGAAATATAATAGGGTGACCAGAAGGTGCTAATTTGACATTGTTGGTTACATATTGAAAGTTAGACTAGTTACGATAGTCATATGCTTTCTCCAGCCATATTCCACTGACCAGGTTCAGGCACAAAGGAAGTGGAGAGTTGGATTTCACAAAGTTAAGTTTTTTTAGTTATTGGTTATTGGTAATAACGGAAGAGAAGGCAAGAGAGCTGACCTTTTGGAAATTATTATAAATGAATATGGAATTTAAGCCAGGTAAGGAAAATAGAAACAAAGAGGGAGGAATAAAGGAGGCTATTAGGATTCATGGATCCAAATGGGACAGATGTTTTGGAGGCAGACTCCTAAAGAAATAAGCTAGAAACACAGGAAGTGGTGACCAGGGAATGGGATGATTATAAATGAGGCTAAGAAAGAGTTCTTATTATTGATAATGAAAATTTTAATGGCACGGCAATAGGTGAGACTTTTAAGTTAAAGTGGGAGACAAGATACTTGAAAGAGAATGATCAAGAAAATAAGCCAGGCGCAGTGGCTCATGCCTGTAATCCCAGCACTTTGGGAGGCCAAGGCATGCACTGCTGGAGCCCAGGAGTTTGAGACAAGCCTGGGTAACATAGTGCAACCCCACCTCTACAAAAAATAAAAAATTAGCTGGGCATAGTGGCACTCGCCTGTGGTTCAGCTACTTAGGAAGCTGAGGAGGGTGGTTTGCTTGAGCTCAGGAAGTAGAGGCAGCAGTGAGCCATGACCGCACTACTACTGTCCTCTAGCCTGGGCAACACCGCAAGACCCTTTCTCAAAAAAAAAGAAAAGAGAAAGAAAGAAAATGAAAACAAAAGGCCATGTTCTATAGGAAGTATCATCTTTTTTTATACTAAAACTGTAAAGAATTATGACAATGTTGGAAGGACAGTGAGTCAGGTGTTAAACTCTTCAAAAGACAAGGGTTGGCTGGGCGCAGTGGCTCACACCTGTAATCCCAGCACCTTGGGAGGCCGAGGCGGGAGGATCACGAGGTCAGGAGATCGAGACCATCCTGGCTAATACGGTGAAACTCCATCTCTAATAAAAATACAAAAACAAAATTAGCCGGTCGTGGTGGCGGGCGCCTGTAGTCCCCGCTACTCGCTACTCGGGAGGCTGAGGTGGAGAATGGCATGAACCCAGGAGGCGGAGCTTGCAGGAAGCTGAGATTGTGAGATTGAGCCACCGCACTCCGGTCTGGGTGACAGAGGGAGACTCCGTTTCAAAAAAAAAAAAAAAGACAAGGGTCTATAAATGACTCTAACACAGAGGAGCAGTAGGTGATACAGTCTGGTAGCAAAAGCATCAAGGTAGAGGGATGAGGAGAATGGCAGGGTTGGGCAGCAGGGAAAGTCTGGCAACGAGAAGCAAGTCATCCTATGTCTTCACTCAGTATTAAGGAATTAGAGAGAAAAGAGCCAGCATGTAAGAGAGCTGCAGAACAGTGCATTCAGGGACAAACCAGGTTTTCAAGCAAAAAAGGTGAAGACATTTTTAGAAGTTTAAAATACAGTGGATTTTGCCAAGAATATACTATAAGAGAGTTTTCTGGGAAGAGGTTATAGGTTGGTGCAAAAGTAATTGGGGTTTTGCTTTCAACGACAAAAACCCCAATTACTTTTGCACCAACCTATAGAAAACTATGCAGGGGGTGGGGGCAGATCAGGGTATGACCAGAGTCTTACAGCGATGGGAGAATTTAGGAAGTGAGGGAAAGCTGGAGTCCTAGGCTTCTTGTGGTGACTGAAGTAAAGACAGATAAAAGGGTAAGATGGAATTGGCCCACTCAGGTTTGAATACATCTTTTTAAAGATAGATGAAACCAGCATGCCAGTTATACTGCCCCTCAGCTCCAAATCTACTCTTCACTGTCCAGCTTGTGATGCTAGAGCTGGACGTTGTAAACATTTCCTCTTTGATTGCTAACATAATATTAAGCTTTCTCAGTAAAATTGAGAGGGTCACTGCAAAGGAAGAAGCTTCTCTTCCTGATTAGTATGCTTCCTTTCTTCTTGTTACTGCAGCAAGTGGGACACACAGCAGCACTCACCCCTACAGGCACCTTCCAGGAGTGTTTGGCCAGTGCCCCTACCAGCTTCCCTGTGAGTTTCAGCAGCACCTGCAAGAACAGCTTCCCACAGAGTTCTGCTGATGCCTCAGCCAGCATCCCAGCTAGAGCAGCATCAGACAAGTTCCACTGGCACCCCAGCAGGCTTCCCAGTGAGTTCAGTCCCTCCTCAAGTGGCTTCCCAGTACATTCTACTGACACTCCAGGCAGTTTCGCAGGGAGTTTCGTCAGCTCCACAGTGAACACTTTCCTCTTTGCCAGCCCCACACTGTGGTGCCATCGAGTCAGCTACCGCCATACTCTACCCAGTAAGGTCTGAATCTCAGCCTTCAGGATGGGGTTAGGGTTTCTTTTAAAATTTGTGTCTTCTTTGGGTACTCTGCCTTAGCACTAGGAATAGCAGCTGCTTCCTGTATCTGCTATTACCGTATGCTTAAAAAAAAATTTTTTTTTACGATCTGTCATTTTATTATTATAATTTTGCTAAATTTCTTTATTTTTGTTTTTTTTTTTTTTTTTTTTTTTTTTTTTTTGAAACAGAATCTTATGATCACCCAAGCTGGAGTGCAGTGGCGCAATCTTTGGCTCACTACAACCTCTGCCTCCTGGGTTCAAGTGATTCTCCTGCCTCAGCCTCCTGAGTAGCTGGGACTACAGGTGTGTGCCACAACACTCGGCTAATTTTTGTATTTTTAGTAGAGACAGGGTTTCACCATGTTGGCCAGGCTGGTCTGGAACTCCTGACCTCAGGTGATCCAACGGCCTTGGCCTCCCAAAGTGCTGGGATTACAGGTGTGAACCACCACACCTGACCTATGACAGATTTTAAACCAAGTGACTGATCATTCCTACTATATAAAGTTTATCTTACAGTAGTGTGTATACATACATATCTAAGGTTGTGTATATGTATATGTATGTGTATGTAATCCAAATAAAACAAGTTCCATATACCAAAGCATACAGCTACTGACATAAAATGTCAAATTTCTGCAACTATCACTGCGTTCTTGGGCACGTTGCTTAAATTCTACAGGCCTTCATTTTTCATCTGAAATATGATAGAGTAGATTACATGATCACATTCCTTCCAGCTCTATGATTCTGTTTATCTGACTGTGAATTCTCAAATACCAAATATTTCCAGATTTTTATCAAGAACATCATAGGTATTTATTTCATTTATGCACGAACCCAAACGGCTCTGCTTAGGTTGTTCAAAGTTATTTCATTTATAATGTCACTCACTTTTTATTGCACTAATTATATTACTTAATATATTTACTTAATGACTTTTTATGACTCCTGTAGGGCTTCTCAGTTTTAGAGGATTGGTAAAACACAGAAGGAGGACATTCCTTGGTAACTTAATAAAAGCAATCCTATAATATCAAGGTAACTGAATTGGGCTGCGATGAAATAAGATTGAATTGAATTTGTTATTAACACACGGTCTGTAACATGATCATACCTGTTTATGTTTTTGCAGTGGTTTCTTTTCGTATAATTTTTTCTCTCCATATTTCTTATATGTTAAAGGTATTCCATATTTAGCGGCAGGCTTTGTAATTTTCTGAGCAGGCGTAACAGAAATCGAGTTTTGTCCTGAAGCTGGTCTTTTGGCTAAACGAAAAGATACACAGAATTTTGTCTGCAGTTCTTTACATTAACTCTTTACTTTCAGAATTCTTCAAGATAGCACTGTTTAATTTTCATAATCATTGACAGTATTTGAAACTTTCTATCAAATATCTTAATTCATCCCTTAGTATTTACTAATGCCTTAACTCTTTTACCCTAAAGTCACTTTTTGACAGAAGCTAAAAGCCAAATTCCTCTAACATGTTGAAGTTTTTAACATTAAAAAAAATCCCTATAATTGACAGTGGGTGATGGTTGCACGTATTGGTGAATATACTAAAAATAATTTAAACATGAATATGCTAAAAAACACGTTTAATTGTAGACACCAAATGTATAAACTGTATGGTATGTGAGTTATGTATCAAAAGAGCTGTTAAAAATAATTTTTTAAAAATTCACATTTTAGAAACTACTTTCAAAATCAGAAGATAATCAAGAGCAACTGTTAAGCATTAATTACATCAATATAAGCAACTTTTTGCCTTCATATAATGTCTGAATGGTATCTATACCTACAGACCTTCAAAAAAGAAATATCTTAAAACAATCATTATCACAAAGGGTTCCACAAAATGGGTACCTCATAGACTGCTGGCAGAAATATAAATTGGTTAAACTTTCTGGAGAGCAATCTATATTAAGAATATTATTTATGAATTGATATTAAAGAAATAATCAGAGAAACTCCATGCACAAGAATAAACCCTACAGTATTATGTATTTAACCCTTATTGAAGCCTAGATGGGGTTCAGTCTTAGAAGGGATAAGTTAAAGAAAAGCATCCTAAGGTAATAAAAAGAAAATTCTTCTATTTACTCACATCTCTGGAGGATATTAAAAGAAGTCAGAGTATAGTCTATATAAACCCTTACTGAAACCCTCTTTCCCTTTCTTATTTTTATTATCTGCCAAGATACCCCTCTGCTCAAACTCTTCTAAAGCCTGAGCAGCAGCTTGCTTTCTTCCACTTCCAGACTGCTCTCTAGCTCAGGATTTTATAATGTGCTAAATCAATTTATCAATTTAAATCAATTTCTTCCAGAAGTGTTCTTCCTTTTTAGGGGGGGAAGGAGAAAAAAATTTAACTGGTTTAAAATGAAATCCTATGGCTAAACTCAGTTCTTCAAAAAAAATGTAATTGTAATAGAAAATGTTCATCATATAATAGTATAAATTAAAAGAAACAAAACTTCTAATAATGCATTCTCAATTTGTAGTTATTATGCACATATTATCACAGAAAAATATATCAAATATAACAGTATGTGTTAAAATTGGGGTAATTTTTATTTCTTTTAAAACATTTTTATAATAAGTATTTTTCATATAATTTAGTAAACTTTTAAAAATAAAAACAATATAAGCCATTAAGTCGGCATTTTAGAGATTCAGAAATAATTTTTGTTGACAATATGGGATATACGATGTGACAGGGTAAGGTTTTCCAAACACATACTCCAACTGTATCTTGACCCAGAAACCAGGAAGCATGAGCAAAAAAAGATTTCCCTTCGAGAGTTCAACTGTACAATCAAATTAGAGCATACACATACACATATATACACAGAGTCACAATACTGCAACCTGGCTAAACGTGTTAATAGAATCAAAGAAATAGAGTGTATGCCAGAAAAGGGGCTAGAGGCGCAAAAGCATAAAAAATAAAGATTTCTGAGAAACAGATATGAACAGTCCCATTTACTTTCCAGAGAAAAGGAAGAATTACCTACGTGATTTTAGAGCATTTTTCAGGATCAGTGACAAGGCTACCTATGGCATGAAGTTTAACATAGGGGACTGGAGGCCACAAAGTATTTATCAGTAATACTACTCCCATTAAGCATTTCATTCAACCAAATGCTCTTACAACAAATTACTTTCTAATTCCCATATGGGTTTATTCACATGGAAAGAACATGCTGACACTGGGTATTTCTAGCTTTTGTGACAAGGAGCCTTTTGATTAAGATATGACTTCTACGAAGCTTGACTGTCCACTGCCCAGAGAAATCATGCCGATTCTTGGTCTCTTGTAAATTCTGTTTGAGTTGACTTCCCAGGGATTGGTGGTCTCTGCAATGAGAGGATGTCTAAGGGTCTTTAAGAAGGGCAAAATGCAGCAGGTGGCTCACACCTGTAATCCCAGCACTTTGGGAGGCCAAGGCAGGTGGATCATGAGGTCAGGAGATTGAGACCATCCTGGTCAACAGGGTGAAACCCCATCTCTACTAAAATACAGAAAATTAGCCGGGCGTGGTGGCGGGCACCTGTATTCCCAGCTACTTGGGAGGCTGAGGCAGGGGAATCCCTTGAACCTGGGAGGAGGAGGTTGCAGTGAGCTGAGATCGCACCACTGCACTCCAGCCTGGAGACAGAGCAAGACTCCATCTCAAAAAAAAAAAAAAAAAAAAAAAAGAAGGGCTAAATGCAGCTTGCCTTCCTGAGAACCCACTGTCATACCACTTCTAGCTAAATGGGCTCATTTTTATGATATCTATTTTTATTAATTTATCCAAACTCAAAATGGAGTAGTACAAAGAATTACGTTTGAAAAACAATATACCCTTCACGTATTAAATAACTTCCATTGATTTTAGAAATCCATTCTGAAATCATTCTATTCAGGAAAAAAATAATTTCCCTCTCACATAGATACATCTAAATACACACACATAGTATATAACCATATCCATAATCTTACAACAATTCTAATACCACTGGTCACATTGTTTAAAATAAAACCTATCTTTAATAAAGTGCTTGACTTCACATTCACTTACTTAAAAAAATTCAGAATATGAAATATTTCTCAAAGAAAATATTTTATGACCGAGTGCGGTGGCTCACGCCTGTAATCCCAGCACTTTGGGAGGCCGAGGCAGGTGGATCACCTGAGGTCAGGAGTTTGAGACCAGCCTGGCCAACATGGAGAAACCCCATCTCTACTAAAAATACAAAAAATTAGCTGGGCTTGGTGGTGGATGCCTGTAATCCCAGCTACTTGGGAGGCTGAGGCAAGATAATCGCTTGAACCCAGGAAGCGGAGGTTGCAGTGAGCCGAGATCGCGCCACTGCACTCCAGCCTGGGCAACAAGAGCGCAATCTCATCTCAAAAAAAAAAAAAAAAAAAAAAGATAATATTTTATATGAAGATTTACACCAAAATTGCACATTTTATAATTCTATAACAACATTCTCAAAATATCAGCTAGGCATTGAAGACATAAGATTTCAGGCCAGATTTCATTTAAATAAAATGGACAAGAAATGAGAATGTTGTTATAAGGAAACTATATATTGCCATAAATCATTAATAATTCTAAGGTGCATTTCCTCTGGATTAAATTTATCCTAGAATTATCCCAACTTACTATATCAACATATATTTCCAGTTTAATTAGGTTTGATTACCACAAACAGATGAAAAGTTTCATATCAGATTTCATTTACCTGGTATAGGCTGTGATCCAAACTTTGAAAACGTTTTTAGACAAAATTCTTCTGCAATAAGCTTAGATTGAAAGAGAAAAAAAAAAATCAGAAAAGATGGTACATTTTCAAAATAAAAAACCTACCCATTAATTGTAATACATTTTCCCCCTTTTCAGTAATATTTATGTTGCCAAACCGTACTAAAACCAAGTCAAGAAAAAAAAAAAAAAAAAGAAGAAGCCCAGGTGTCGTGGTTCATGCCTGAAATCTCAGCTCTTTAGGAGGCCAAGGGGAGGATCACTTGAGCACAGGAGTTAGAGGTCAGCCCTGGCAACATAGTGAGATCTCATCTCTATTTTAAAAATTAAGAAAAATTAAAAAAAAAAATCCATTCAATAAATTCCTCTCATGCTAACTCCCTCCCAATCTTATTTATGTATGTATCTATGGGTGTATGTTTTTGAGACAGGGTCTCACTTTGTCACTCAGGCTGGAGTACAGTGAGACAACAATGGCTCACTGCAGCCTTGACCTCCCAGGCCCAAGCAACCCTCCCATCTCTCAGCCTCCAATTAGTTGGGACCACAGGCCTGTGTCACTATGCCAGGCTGATTCAAAAAAAATTTTTTTTGGTATATTTTTCATGGAGATGGGGGTCTCCTTACGTTGCTCAGGCTAGTCTCAAATGTATGGGAGCAAGTGATTCTCCTGCCTTAGTGTTCCAAAGTCCTGAGATTAAAGGTATGTGCCACCATGCCCAGCACCAATTTATTAGTTCTCCAGATAGAGGCTTTCTTCTCAAATTAATCTAATGAGCAAGGTAGGCATCCATACATTACTTGCCTATTTCATCTCTCAGCAATTTAACACAACTACCTATCTGGAAAAATCTCTATATTCTATGTGCATCCATAGCCTTCATTTTCTTCAAAACTACTGAAGAATCACTTCATTATCAAAATAAATTATCTAGTAATCTCTCAGTTATTTTAACTTTACTCTGAATCTGCTTAACATCTCCAATGAGTTTTGTAACTCATAATTATAAATTATAACTAATTTTATTAAGTTATTGGATAAATATGTAAATATTCTTAATTTAACAAATGTCTCCATTTATACACTAATATTAGTATAAACTCTCCATTATATATTCTCCAGCATTTATAAACATAGATGTTTACAAATCAGGAACAAAAATCATTTATATTTTCTGCAAGTAATTTTTTCTCCTTACTCCATATTTTTCTCTCCTTAAGTTCAAAACTATGATACCAACAAAGAGCTAACTTGGTTTAAGCTTTTTTTTCTTACTTTGTGGGAAAGGCAAAGGCAAGTGAATTTTCTCTTTTTTCAAGAGAACTGAGCCTTGGTGAGAGAATCTTCCTATAGTAACAGCGGTCCAGACACTCCGATAGGCAAAAAAAATACTTGATCCGAGGGGGTTGTTTTTTCCATTAAGAAAACCCCTAGAGCAGTTCTCAAAGTCTCATACCAGCAGGATCAGCATCACCTGGAACTCAGTAAATATGCAAACTGTCAGGCTCCACCTTAAAATTACTGAAACCAAGACTGTGGTGGTGAGACTCAGCAATGCCCTCTAGGTGATTCTGAGGCATGCTCAAGTTTGAGACCCTTTTCGTTAGCAGACAAATGTAACAGCCAAGTCTGGCTCACAGGCAATTTAGGGTAACTATGTGAATGTGTGTTCCCTTCTCAAAAAATGCATTTTTTTTCCTTTTCTTTCTCTTGGAAAAAAACAGGTGGTTTATGATCTCAATCTTGTCCCTAAATCGAATCATTTCTTCCACTATTGGAGAAGTCTTTCTTTTCCTGTGGTAATGCTCATGTGAATTGAGAGATGGGACATACAGAATCCAAGAAGATCCTGAAATCCCTATGTTGTATTGTCCAATAGAGTCAGCCACTACCCACATGCACCTATTTGAATTAAAATTTAAGATACACACACATATATATATATATATATGAGAGAAGCTTTTCAGTTATACCAAGGACATTTCAAGTGCTTACTAACCACATGTGGCTAGTGGCTGCAACATTGAACAATGCAGATATAGAGCATTTTCATTGTCACAGAGCATTCCACTGGACAGCCCCTATATTCCTAATGAATCAGAACTTATCCACAGTTTTTCAAGCCATATCCAGGAAGATGTTGCCAGAGTGCACAAGACTAAAAACTAGGCCCTATCAACCATGGCTGATGGTCTTGAGAGGACTAGGTACTAAAATGATAGGGAGCATTATAGTGATACTGAAAATAATAGTTCATATGTTACAGTAAAGCTCATCAATTGTTTCACAGTTATAGTCTTTAAAAAAATATATCACAACTACTCAGCAGGCTGAGAGGAGGGAGGACTGCTTTAGCTCCAGAGGTGCAGGTTGCAGTGAGCTGAGACTGCGCCACTGCACTCCAGCCTGGGTGACAGAGTGAGACTCCATCCTCAAACAAACAAACAAACAAAAGTGCCACAAAGCGTCTCACCTAAGTACAAGTAGATATATAGTAGAAAATAAATCTGAGGAACAGCAGATAAAGGTTTTTATCTTTAAACAACAAGTGATATATAGTAGAAAATAAATCTGAGGAACAGCAGATAAAGGTTTTCATGAAGAATGAAATCTAAGTGGTGCTTAAATAGTAACAAGCAGGGTCTATGTATATACTAACACATAATGTCAAATATTCCATTTGTGAATAATCACAGTCTGCCCTTGTTTCTTTTCATATTATAAGTTTTGCACATTTTAAGCTTGAATATTTTCTCTTTAACTGCTAGCTAGCTAAATTCCAGTACCTCAGCCTTGAGACTATATGTCCCAACTCCTGGTATGGGGAGAGAGAAACCTCAGCAAGACTAAATGAAGTCATTGTTTATTCTCTAGTGGCTGCCAAAAAAACAATAGTACACTACATAATAAAAGTGTCCACGCAAACGTTATTCATAACAAAGGAGTCTTGTAAGACACCCACGTTTCAGAGGCTGTTGCTATGACCTATACAAGTAACCTTTAATCTCCAAATGTTAGTTGGTTTTCTTGCATACTAATGCATTCTCCTGGTAGCAACAGTAAAATCAACATCTCTGTTTTCTGAAGAGTATTTGGTCACATGCATGTTCTGTTAAGCCAGAAGGACATATGATACTTCCTTCTTCTCCATGAGCATATAAAAGTAATAACAAAACTATAGTTTTGCTGAATATCTTATTTACTGGAGGTTAACAGTTATTTAACAAAGGCCGCACTAAACCAAAAAAGTAAAACAATTCCAATTTCAGGTGATCACATTTTTATAACTTATGCTAACTGATTTGATATAGATTGCTTTAAAAATCTTATGGAATTAAAATTCAGTTAAACTCAACAATTATGCACCTATGTGTGCACTAAAGGAGAAATCATGAGTCAGTAATCTAGTATACCTACATATAAATGGTTTCTAGTCATTTCCTATCAAAAAGAATATAACTATAATCATATAGATTATGCTAACAATACATTTATAGGCCAGGCGTGGTGGCTCATGCCTGTAAGCCTAGCACTTTGGGAGGCCGAGGTGGGCAGATCATTTGAACTGAGGAGTTCGAGATCAGCCTGGGCAATATGGTGAGACCCTGTCACTACAAAAAATACAAAAATTTACTGGGCATGGTGACATGTGCCTATAATCCCAGCTACTTGAGAGACTGAGACGAGAGGATGGCTTGAGCCCAGGAGGTGGCAGTTGCAGTGAGCTGTGATCATGCCACTGCATTCCAGCCTGGGCAACAGAACTACAACCTGTCTCAAAAAGAATTAAAAAAAAATGTGTATTAGTAAAATACATTGATATGTAGGTAATATTTAAGACATTAAATATTTTGAGCACTTACATGCTAGACATTCAGCACTTTATGTGTATTATCACTTTTAATTCTCATAACAACCTCACAGATACATTCAATAACCCCTTTGCTCACAGGTGAGGAAAGTGAAGCATAGAAATGCTCAGTAATTTTACAGTTAGAAATCCAGAGAAAAGAGGAATAATGCATAACTGGAAAGCAAACATTAACAAAACAGTTACATAAAAATGGAAAGGCTGGGTGAACTGGTTCACACCTACAATCCCAGTACTTTGGAAGGCCAAGGTGAGAGCATCACTTGAGGCGGAGTTCAAGACAAGCCTGGACAACATAGTGAGACTCCGTATCTAAAATTTTTTTTTTTTAAATATTAGCTGAGTGTGGTGGTGCACACCTGTAGTCTCAGCTACTCAGGAGGCTGAGGCAGAAGGACTGCTTGAGCCCAGGAGTTTGAGGCTGCAGTAGGCTATGATTTTGCCATTGTACTCTAGCCTGCACAACAGAGCAATACTCTCATCTGAAGAAAAAGAAAGAGCATGGAAAGGAAAGTGGCACTAATTTAGTCTGAAAAAGGCACACCATTCCCCCAAGGTCCAGATGTGCTCTCCTCAACACTGGAGGCCATGTTCTAGCTAAGCAACATAACCCTACTGTTTAATTTTAAAGGAAAAAGAACATACCTGAGGTGAGAGAAACTTTTCAATGCGTTTGGCTATAAAACCTTTCTCCAATATGGAGTTGACTGATGGTCTATCCCTAGGATTTCTTTTAAATAACTGAGACACCAAACTGCGGAGATCATAGGAATAATGCAAAGACACAGGTGGAAAAGATCCGGATATTATCTTCAGTACCAAGTTTTTCATACTGCCAGCTTCAAACTAAAGTCCAGAAAATAAAGAACATACAGGAAACATATATAAATTGAAACTGAGAATATCGGTAATAAGAAATAGTTCTTTTCCTACCAATATAGAATAGAAACACATCCTCTTCCAAATATTTAGAATATGTTTTCTAGAGCAAAGTTTAGTTGGTTATCTATAAATTAATATCAGCCCTCACAAAATAAGAGTAATTTTTACTCATTTAAAATATTTAAAGATGGGATGTATTAAATAAACGTTTCATAAACTATGACAATAATCAAATGGTGAAAGGTTATGCCTTAGAGGTAGCAAAATTAGGGCCAAAGAACCACAAACAGAAAAAGAACAACCTGCTAGTCTTCATTTAAGACCTGCCTTTTAGTGCCTCTGTTGTAATGATTAGAACAAGAAATTAACTACACAACTAAAAGCATTGGGGGAAAATTAATAAATAAAACTACTAATACTTTCCTTTCAGACAATGCTCACTATTTTGTGTGCGTGCGATGCTTCTAAAAGCTATGAAAATCAGCAGTATAAAAATATCTTAATAGGAATACATATGTCAGAATTAAACATAACATAAACTTTAAAGTAAAAAGAAAACAAGAGGTGGGGCAGTTTAAAATCTGAAGATTTCGTCTTGAAAGAGGGCAATATTAAACTTTTGATATCTCCACTAAAATATTACAGAACAATTGTACAATGTTATCTTAATATTCACATTAAGAAAATAAAATGTACTATAAATTAGGTATCAGTGATTATAAAAGTTCTATTAAATGTTGAGCTCTCCTAAATGTCATCTGAGTAAATTCAATCTTATAGAAACATCTGTACACCTAAATAGGAATCCTAAATGCAGAAAAGATGTGGTTCTCTATTCCAATGCACTTTCATTTATCACTCAGTAGACATGCTCTTCACAAAGCGTAAGTTACTGGATTTCATGTATCTTAAGACACATGCTACTTAAGAGTAAACAATCCCAAAATACAGAAGAGATGGTGACAGGACAATGTAGACGAAAAGATTTTTTTAAAACCCACAAACCAATGGTTTAAAGCTAAAATAACTGTGTTGCAGAAAAACTGATCAATTATTTCAAATCAGCGTCTGATAACTACCATCCCACATTACCTTGTCAGCTTATGCTTTTTTCCTTAAGCAAGAAAAAAAAAATCTAAGGCAATATAGTAAAAGAGTATGCAACCATTAAAAAGAATGACAAGAAAAAATATTCCCCAAATAGTATTAAGCAATAAAATCAGGTTATAAAACTTCTTATAAAGTCTAATCAAACTTTTGGGGAAGAAAAAAAATTTTTCATTTTACAGGTAGTCAATACTGGCTGGAAGAACTGTTTATGATCCTTATTCACTTATTTATATTTTCATCTATTTTCTGAAGTTTTCTGTAATGAAAATACAATATTGTTTAATCAGTGGGTAAAAAAATGTTAATCACTTTTCATTTCAAAAAACTGCTTTATTAAGATTAAACCTACTTAGGACAACAACTCTCCCCCTTTTTAGTGTGCTACATGTTATTAAAAAAAAGTCTCAAAAGTAAAAATTTTAAATACTCTGAATTAATGATTACTTAAATTGGTAAAAGTCATCAATGAGTATATTGAATGAAATTCTTTAAATTAGTTCAATTCCAAATCAGTCTGGGTGTTTTGAAAGAATTCACTAAAATGAAACTAGTAAAATTTGTTAAGCTAGAATATCAACTTTATACTAAATTTAACATTAAGAAAACAGCAAAATTCATTTTTGTCATTAGAAATAATTTTCTGGAAAACAGCATGAAATATTATAAAATAGCAAATATACTAGATACGCATATATATTAAGGGAAAATCAATTTATACTTCAGAAAAAATGAGAAATGTAAAAACGGACATAGAGGAGAATTTCTAGGATGAGGGTTACCTGAAAGATAACAGAACTTAAAATATAATAAAAACATTATAGCCGCTTTTTAACATAACTTTAAAAATATTTCAGAAACTTCTACTTACAGCATGTTTAAGTGTACACAGCTCATAAAGGACACACCCCAGAGCCCAAATGTCACTAGAGAAGATAAAAATGAGAAATTTCCTCTAAGTATCAGAATGTACTTTAAAATTTTTTGATTTAAAGGAAACATAAACAGCATAAAAGTGTTTTGGAAAAATATGTGCTCCAGAAAAAATTTCCTTTAAAACTAAAAATTTCAACCATAACCAAATGACAAAAGTAGCTCTCTCAGATTGGAAAAAGAAAATGGTTGCCCCAACAATTACTTTGAAGCTTCATTAAAGAAATTTAATATTTAAAAGAACAATATCAAAAAAATTCATGTAAATTCTATTTATTTTTATTTCATAAAACTCAAACTTTTTTCAATTATTTGTAAAATACCATGATTTAAAAATTATAAAACAAAATATTAATTTAATGGACATTAAAAATTTATTAAGAAATTTGCCACAGCCGTGAACCCGGGAGGCGGAGCTTGCAGTGAGCCGAGATCGCGCCACTGCACTCCAGCCTGGGCGACAGAGCGAGACTCCGTCTCAAAAAAAAAAAAAAAAAAAAAAAAGAAATTTGCCACAGCTACTGACCAATGTTATCTTGGTTGGGATTTTCCAATTAGAGAGAGAAAATAAAGGGTAGCTGGAATTTAATGGTAGAATTGCTCTTTCTACCCACATATTATATAGTCCGCTAGCCAGACTACACTGCTGTGATTAGAAATATGGGCTTGGGAGCCAGACACCTAGTTTGGATGCTGATTCCACCACTTATTTGACTCAAGGATTTCAAAGACGTTACTTTGCCTCTCTCTGCATTTGGTTTCCTTATAAGAAGAGGAGGAATGATTAATACCTACATCTCCCAAACTCAATGTGAAGACTAAGAGAATACATAGAACTCAAAACACTACCTGGCTTAGAGTGTGTTCAAGAAATACTAGCAATAATTCAATAAGAAGTGACTATCACGAAGAAAAAGACCAAAGAAAGCACTCTACTTTCAGTTATAACATAAATAATAAGGTGATTCTTTCTGTGGTTCTTCCAGCAAGATAATCAAATAGCTTTTTTACAATTCCCCTCACCATATATTAACAACATTTTATAGATACATATATGTTTACATGTATTACTGATATTAGAATAGTATTCTAAAGGTTAATAAACATGACAACAAAAAGATTGAAAGGAAATACATCATGCAATGAGTATCATTTTAAATACCTTTTATTATTGTAAGGTTTGTTTTCACAGATTTCAGGTGACAAGTAGTATGGGGTCCCTATGCAAGTTCGAGCCAGCTCTACAGTACTAGAAGAAAAAAAAAAATTATTGGAGAAGTTTAAGACACAGTCATGTGCCACATTAACGTTGCTTTTGGTCTACAACAGATCACCTATATGATGCTGGTGTCATAAGATTATAATGAAGCTGAAAAATTCCTATAACCTAGTGACATGGTGACTGACATACATTGTAGAACAATTACTTTATTTTTTAATAAATTTAGTATAGCCTAAGTGTACAGTGTTTATAAACTCTACCGTAGCATACAGAAATGTGCTATGTCTTCACATTCACTCACCACTCACTCACTCACAGAAAGCAACTTCCAGTCCAGCAAACTCCATTCATGGTAAGTGTCCTATAAAGGAATATCATGTTTTATCTTTTATATTTTATCTTTTCTATGTTTAAATATATACCATTGTGTTACAATTTCTTACAGTATTCAGTACAGACCATGCTGTACAGGTTTGTAGCCTAGAAACAATAGGCTATACCATACAGCCTGCCTGTGTAGTACACTTTATCATCTAGGTTTGTGTAAGTACACTCTACAATATTCACACACTGACAAAATCACCTAATGATGCCTTTCTCAGAACATGTCCCAATAAAGCAACATCCCAGTAAACAACATACTTAAAGATACTATAAATTATCACATATACATCATCATGGATTGAAAGTTCGCTGAAAACATTATATCAAAACAAAGTTTAAAATTCATGTTACCTATTAAGAACTCTAGCAATTCCAAAATCTCCAAGTTGTACCGTTCCATCTTTAGTTAAAAATATGTTCTGTAAAAGACAGGAAAAAAATTCTTAGAAATATTGTTACAGTCCAGTTCTGAGTCAACATTTTCCTAAAATTTAAAATCCAGTTTAAAAAATTATGCTAGAGAAACTGGATATTCACATACAAAAGAATAAATGAAGTCCCCTACCTCAAATCATACACAAAAATTAATTCAAAATGGAGTCTAGATCTAAATATCAAAACTAAAATACAAAACTCCTAGAGAAAAACATAGGAATAAATCTTCATGCTGTTGGGCTAGGGAATCGTTTCTTAGATATGACATCAAAAAGCAGAAGCAAAAAAAGTAAAAGGATAGATTGGACTATCAAAATTTAAAACTTTTGTGCATCAAAGGACACCATCAAGAAAACAGACAATCCATAAAATGGGAGAAAATTTTTACAGATCATATATTTGAGAAAAAACTTTTATCAAGAAAAGGACTTGCATAACTCAACAATGACAACAAAAAGACAGTCTGATTTAGAAACAGGCAAAAGGGGCCAGGCACAGTGGCTCACACTTGTAATCCTAGCACTTTGGGAGGTTGAGGCAGGCAGATCACTTGAGGTCAGGAGTTCAAGATCAGCCTGGCCAACATGGTGAAACCCCATCTCTACTAAAACTACAAAAAATTGCCAGGCATGGTGGCAGGTGCCTGAAATCCCAGCTACTCGTGGGGCTGAGGCAGGAGAATCACTTGGACAGGAGGTGGAGGTTGTGGTGAGCCTGAAATCACACTGCTGCACTCCAGCCTGGGCAAAAGAGCAAGACTCCGTCTCAAAAACGATAGATAGATAGACAGATAGATAGATAGATAGATAGATAGATAGATAGATAGATCAAGATAGATAAATACATACATACATACATAGGCAGGCAAAAGGCACATACTTCATAATATCCATTTATATAAACCGTCTAGAATAGGCCAATCCACACAGACAGAAAGTAGAGTAGGGGTTACCAGAGTCTAGGTGGAGGGGAATGGGAACTCACTGCTAATAGGTATGAGGTTCTTTTTGGAGTTATAAAAAATGTTCTGTAAGTTTTAGAGACTGGGAAGGAAAGTAATTTTTAGAGTATGGGAAGCAGGCAGGAGATCTAATACAGATGCAGATGAACAGGATAAGAGTGAAGAGACAAGACAAATAATTTGACGCATACTAAATCAGGTTCAAAAATTTTTGGCCCAAGACAATGAAGGTTCCGTGTCTTTATCCATTTAGAAGTTATCAGTGTCAGAATAACATACCTGAGATTTAATGTCTCGATGAAGAATTTTTCTATCATGTACATGTTTCAGGGCCAAACATATCTGTACAAACCAGTCCAAAATCTAGGAAGAAAAATCAGATCTGTCATTTCTTTTAAAACTTACAATTCACAGTAGCCTCTCCCTGACCATTAAAAGAATTCAAGAATATTTAGGGATGAGAGGAACTAAATCCTTAAAAAAATATTTTAGGTTACAATTTATTTTAACTCTGCAGGCACTGACATTAAATGATATTCAAGTCAACACAAGTTCTCCACATACTAAATCCAAAATATAAGAGATGCTACTGGGTCATCTCTTATAAATCAAAACAAATGTGGAAAGTACCTTTATGAGTGAAAATGGAAATAATTTATATTTTATAATGTTAAGACAAACAGGAGATTCTTCTTTGTTTTTAATACATCTTCTTTCTATAACACCCCTCCCTCCCCTTTCTTTAGGGACAGGGTCTTGCTCTATCACCCAGGCTGGAGTGCAGTCATGTTATCATAGCTCACTTCAGCCTCAAACTCCTGGGTTTAAATTATCCTCCAGCCTCAGCCTCCAAGTGGCTAGGACTACAGGTGCATGCCCCCACAGGCAGCTAGTTTTTCATTTTTGTTTTTTTTATAGAGACAGGGTCCTGCTATGTTGCCCAGGCTAGTGGTCTTGAACTGCTGGCCTCAGGAGTTCCTGAGGATTCAAGTGTTCCTCCTGCCTTGACCTCTCAAAGTACTGCGATTACAGGTATAAGCCACTGAATCTGACCTCTATGATGCTTTTTAAAAATATAAATAAAAATCACAAAAGGAAAAAAATCAAGCCAGAAATTTGGAAGACATCTCTGACTTTTTTCTCTTCCCACATTTATTATAACATAAACACTCTTTTCTGGAGATGGCCACTTGGAAATAAAAAGGCTTAATTTCTATCTCATTGTTAACATCAAAATAATTCCAAGTACACGGCATTTTTAAACTAAAAAAAAAAAAAAATACCATAAAATAACAAAAGGAAACATAAGTTAATTATCTGTAATAACTGACTAAAGCAGGACTTTCAAAATATGACATAAAATGCTTAAGTCATAAGACAAAGACTGATAAAGTGGACTACATACAATTTAAAACAACTGTAGAGCAAAATGCACACAATCAAGTTTAATAATAATTTGAGAAAATACCTGCAACATAAATGATAGATTGCTAGTTCTCTAAGATGCAAAAGTTATTCAAATCACTGAGAAAAGTACTGGCAGGCAAAATAAGAAGTGGACAAAAGACTGGAGAGGCAAATGACAGGTGGAAAAAATGGTCAAAAAACACATATGTAAGGTACTAAACTCCCTGCCAAATTAAAAAAAAAAAATTAAGATACCATATTATCTTGCTTAAAATGAAATAATACATACTGTTGGTCAGAACGTTGGGAAATAAGCTTTTTCTCACAGGTGTTTGTGAAAAGGTTAATTATAATCATTTGTCAAAATATGTGAAAATTTTAAATTCACACACCATTTGAAACAGCAATTTCAATTTCAAATTTATCCTACAAATATTATCAGAAATATAAAACGACGTATATAAGATGTTTACTATAGCACTGTTAGCCAGAACCCAAAAATATAAACAATCTGAATGTTCAAGGGGCCTGATTAAGTATATTGTATTATCACTATACCAGAAATTCTATGCAGTCACTGACAAGAATGAAGCACTTCTGTGTATACTGTTTACATACTATTAAGTGAGAAAAGGAAGTTCCAAAACAGTATGCATAGTATAACTCTATTTAAAAAAAAATGCTTATATTTCATACCTGAACTCTATTTAATTGTGTGTGTGCACTGAGGAAGGAAAGAAGGAATAAAGGAAGGAAGCATCAAAGGATAACTGCCAATCAGTTAACAGTGTTTACCTCAGGGAAGTGGATTTGCAGAAGAGGGAATGAAAGGTAACATGTTTACTTTTTACTTTACCTGTTGGCAGCATTTTTCTTTTTTAAAAAACTATTTTCTTTTTTTTTTAACTCTTACTTCTGTTCTATAGATATTTAATGAAGATTACACAGATTGTTAAGGTACTTTCTATACTCATGTAAGGCATTTTAAGTATAGAGATCAAAAACAGTTCTCTAAGGAGTCCGTACAGTGGTAAGGAGTATACTCACAAATAACTATAATAATTGCATAAGTTTTTTAACAGAGATAGATACAATAAGACAGCAATTAATTCATCAAGGGAGAGGTAAGGAAAAAGAAAGTGAAAATTATGTTGAGTATTACTGATAAAATGGAGTTTACCAGTAGAAATGGAACACATCTTAGAAATCACTCATGTCTCATTTCACAGTGTTCTTCTATTACTAAATTTCCCATACTTGTACTTCTTAATTTGACAAAAAATTTATTCAGTACCAAAAATGTACCAGATATGTGCAGGAACTAGCAAAAAAAAGTTAATGAAAGAGCTCAGAGACCAGAGGTCAGCAAATGTATTCTGTAAATGGCCAGACAGTAAATATTTTAGGCTTTGCAGGCCAGATGGTTTCTGTCTCAACTCAACTCTTCCACTATAGCACAAAAGCAACCACAGATTACAAGTAAACAATTAAGTTTAGCTGTGTTCTAATAAAACTTTATTTACAAACAGAGAGAGGGGGCCAAATTTGGTTCACAGGCCATTTTTTATTGATCCATATCAAAGACTACAGAGGGAGATGGGTAAGTAAACCAGTAATTAAAGGTAGGTAATGCGCTGAGTTGAAGAAGCATAGAGGAGAGCCAATGTAGCCTGGAGGTGATAAAATAAAGCTGGACAGAGGAGGTGATTCCTGAGCTCAGTTTTTGATGGAATATATAAGCAAAGCAGAGAAGGAAGGCACAGTTTATAAAATATAAATGTTACATTTTCATTCCCGTTGTCTACCCTAGCTCAGACTCCTGCTACATTAGGGTTCGACTACATGGGGCAGGACTTGGAGGAGAGGGAAGCCCTTTAAAATTGTAACCCTGCTTCTAATCTGTGCTTTTTATTTCATTGTACACATTACTTCTATATTAATATTTACAAAATATTGTTTCAAAAATGGGATTCTCTTGTTCAGAAGACTTTTAAATTCAAATGCTATGTTGTATTATACCAAGCACCATACAGTAATTATAATTGTCTGAATTACAGTTGTATGTTATTTTGCATTAGTGCAGACTGCCTTATAGCACCAAGCACTACTATAATCCATCTTCTCTGCTCCAAAACTGAGATTTCTATGTGTAATAAGATGTATTAGAATTTTCCCAAAGTATGCTCAGTTTTGATAGGTTGATTCATTAATTTTTTAAAGGCATGAGAAGCTTTTATTGCCAAACATTATATTAATGGAAAAACTTTAACTTGGCTTCTCTATTAGAATAGTAAACTGATCTTGGAGCTCCTAACCAGAAGAAAGAAACCTTACCATCTACTGTCTGTGTAATTTGCTCAAAGAGTAGGTATTTCATGTCTACCAGAATAATTTTCTCTGCTTTATACGGATTTTAGCATTTGATTATGTTTTTTGAACAAAGGTTCCTCACTGTGAAGATCCTTATAATTTTATTTCCTTCATCTATATTTCACAGTATTTTGTCACTTTGATTAAGTAACCAAAGAATGTTACCTGTTTGTTAGAAAAAGAAAAATTTCAGATACTTCTCACTATAACTATTAGCTCAACACTGCTATAAGACATGCCTGGGAAGACTTGCCAAATCTAAAAAGATGCTCAGCCTTTCCTAGGTTAAGCCTGTATAGGTAAAATACTATTAATATTTCACAAAATGCATGCTTTATGAGAAGGCCCTGGAAATTTGTCAATAACTTCGCTCTCCATTTTTATCCTCAAGAAAAACATTCATCAAGCCCTTATCAAATCTCTGTACTCTACCCCAACAGAGCATTTTATTCTATTATTGGTTACTATAATAAACTAACCACAGTCTTTCAGTCTCATTATCAGTAAGACTTTGCTGCTTGATGCTTGCCAGAAAGCTCCTGAAAAGGACTACACTAGGAATGCTGAACTACTGGCACTTCAGAAAATAGACTCTTGGGTACAAGTTTCTGACCTAACATTGCTTAAATGATCAAGGAACTTATCAATAAACTGAGTCACAATTTCTTTAAGACTTTTTTAGTCCTTGAGCTGACAAACATCATGAACGCTAACTGCTTGACCCCAGATCAAGAATAAGAATTACTAGGAAAGAAAAAATGAATTAAATAAAATTTAATTGTGATTATTTGTTTGGAATATGATTGGTATAATGTTCAAAATTTAATGAATAAATGAGGAAGCCCTTTTTTTTCTTAAGCTATGTCTAATTCTCAATTTAGATTATGCTTTTATAAACTTAAAATGATACTTGATCTTAATAATCTACTCAGAAATCAGAAGCAAATAGTTTTATGTATTTTTACTTTTCAGGACAGCATTGTAATTTTCATGGGTTCAATAAGAATCTATACTCCTTTTGGTCAGAATGTAATTGGACAAATCAATTGTGCAACCAAGGCCACACCTGGAGGACCTGATTTGAGATGATTTTCATGTAATCAGTTATGACAAACCTACTACTAAGAAATATATGTGGAACCAGGCTGGGCACAGTGGCTCATGCCTGTAATCCCAACACTTTGGGAGGCCGAGGCAGGCAGATCGTGAGGTCAAGAGATAGAGACCATCCTGGCTAACATGGTGAAACCCCGTCTCTACTAAAAAACCAAAAAAATTAGCTGGGCGTGGTGGCGGGGGCCTGTAGTCAAAGCTATTCGGGAGGCCGAGGCAGGAAAATGGCATGAACCTGGGAGGTGGAGCTTGCAGTGAGCCAAGATTGCGCCACTGCACTCCAGCCTGGGCAACAGAGCAAGACTCGTCTCAAAAAAAGAAAAAGAAACGTGTGGAACCAATACTTACACAGCGCTGCCAGGAAACTGTCCTGTTATCTGACTTACAGGATTCCTGAGTCATAAGTGGTAAAGTCACTTCCTAACAACCAGGGACCTTGGCATATTTGGAGACTCTCAAAAAGAAAAAAATTCACCCCAATTTATAGGTACTACAGATGAAATTTGGTAGAGAATGTATTGGGCTCAGTTTCCTGACGTTAGGGTAGAAAAACAAATAGAGTTTTAAAAAATCCAATCCAAGATTCCTTATGAAAACTTATAGACAGAAATCAATTCTGTAACCTTAGTAGTTGTTTGATAATATAAGGCTCTAGGTTTTCAGACTAAACTCGAGTTCTTTGTTTAATTAACATTCTTGCTGCACCTAAATATTTGGACCAATCCTAATGAGGCCAGACTTTATTTTGATCAAGAATATATTCTGAAAATTATTTATGGTCACATGTGGGGAGACTATAAAAAAAACTCATCCGAAACTTGCAAATAAGACAAAAATACTGGTACATCTTTAAAATATCTACGTAGAGACTGTCTAACGGAATGTACTTAGTTCATCTCATTATTTTCTATTAATGAAGTCATAGACTTAGGTTGCTTCTTAACCTGACTAGATTTTTGTCCAGTAAAGATGCAAACAAGGAAGTACCACTGAGAGAGTGGCTTGAGTAGTTGGAGAATCATCTGTTTCACAGGTCTTCTTGTTCCCCACTTACATTCTAGAAATGGATAAAATCATCTCAAACTGATGCTAAGCTGCAGTCTAATGGGGCTCTAAGCTTTCCGGTTTCAAAGCCCAGAAAGTAGTTTAAATGACCTCTTCTTATTTTAAATAGGCTAAAATAAATAGCATCCTTATTTGTGCTAACAAAACTTGCTATTCAGAGGGGGAGAAAAAACGCTATTAACTTAAAAGAATGGCTTGCCAAATGTTTGTCATTTATGATGAATAACTTCACTGAGGGATGAACTACACAGATCTCCATAATAATTTCCAGGAAGAAAAGATACACACACACACATGCAAACACACACACAGACACACACACATATATACACACACCCCATTATGTACTAAGAGTACTTATGAAAGAGTAGAATCAAATCTATAGAATATCAATGTGCTTTATAAGGGAATATCATTTAATAGCAAACATTTTAAAGTTCAATAGGGATAAATGAATGAAAATAAGGACAATGAAACATATCTGACAAAGTTCTAATAAAAACAGCACTGTATATACTAACATACATTACGATCTGACCTTCACCACATGTATAGTAGGTACCTCCCTATTAACAAATGAGAAAATAATCTCAGAATTTGTTAACAGAACAATTACCAACTTGATAAGTAGAGCAAGGACTCAAACCCATGTCTGCGCCTGGCCAGAAATGGCACAGTGGCTCATGCCTATAATCCCAGCACTTTGAGAGGCGAAGGTAGGAAGATTGCTTGAAGCCAGGAGTTTGAGAACAGTCTGGGCAATACAGCAAGACCCCATCTCTACAAAATAAATAAATAAATAATAATAATAAAATAAATTAAAAAAAAATTAGACAGGCACAGTGCCACGTTCCCGTAGCACCAGCTACTCGGGTGGGCGAGGTGGGAGAATTGCTTGTGTTTAGGAGTAAAAGGCAGCAATGAGCTGTGATGGTGCCACTGCACTCCAGCTCAGGTGACAGAACGAGAGCTTATCTTAAAAATAATAATATCCCATTACTGAATGTATGTGTCTTAATGTATATATGTACATATGTTAAGTATGGAAAAGAAAGTCTGGAAGAATACACCAAACTAAAAGCAGTAGTAATCTCAGGAACGAAAGGGGGGAGAAAGAAGACTTTCTATTTCTGTATACTTCAATACTTTTAGAATTTAATTGTGAGAAAAGAAAATGTTATAAACTTTAGAGTGAGAGATGGGTTCAAACACAGACTATGTGATTTGGGGCAAGTCACTTAACTTTTCTTGGATTCCTTATAAATTGAAAAAACTTATCCAAATTAGAAGAGATAACAAATACAACACTGCTAGTACAGTGCTCCCCCTAGTCCCCTATGTAAAAGCAGGCAATTAAAATTAAGAACTGGTGATAATAAGAAATGTGATAGGAATTTAGAGAAGGAAAAGATCACAGATTAAAGTAGTTATAGAAAATTCAAAGAAGCTGGGACTTGAACTGGGCTTAAAAAAAGGTAGAGTATTAATAACAGGAAGTTTGGGGAAAAGGCTTACCAAAATAAATGAAATAATAAGAACAAATACACAGGGAGGAAAACGAGATGTACAAACATGTGGCCCAGTGCCTGATACAAAGTATATGCTTAATAAATATCTGTTAAAGTAAATGAAAAGAGGTACAGGTTAGGAAATACAAAAAAATAAGGCTGCTTAGGTAGAAAAGGGCCATACTTTAGAGATTCTGGAAATCAAAAGAGAGATTAGATTTAATGCAGTTGCCAATGCAAGGCTTCTAGAGCTGGAGTTACCTGGCAAAGCCACATTTTAGGAATATATGGTCTGGCAGCAGTAAGCCAGACTGACAGGATATAGACTAATTAGTCAGTTATAATGAATAATTAAGGCATATACATAGACACATGTTATATATAACATACATCACAGAGATAACAATACATCATTACAGACTGTAGATGAGATGGGCAGCTGAACAAAGGTGGCAGCTAATTAGAGGGAAAGAATTTTAAAATATTGGTATGATACCAAACTGCCCTAGTAATTATGATTAGCATTTATAGTTAAAAACGAATACACAAATAAATAAACACATTTTGAACTACTTCTCAATAGAGTAAGAGTCAATTTCCTACATGCAAACTTACCTGATCCTCTTGAAACAAAACGCCTTTCTGAGCATTTATTCGCTTAAACAGATCCCCTCCCTCACAGTAATCCATCACTATGTAGAGAGAACCATTTTCTACAAAATACAAACATTACAGTCCACTTTTAAAAACATATATTAAAAGCATGGCTAAATTAGAGGTACTTAAAGGCTTATTAAAGAGATCTGCTAAACAAAGAACAGGACCATACTCAAAAGAATTAGGGCACAAAGTCAAGGCATACTGGTCACAAAGATTATATAATGACTTGGGTTAACAGAAAACTCCATCATTAATGATTTCTGTTAAAAATACACCATTTTATTGAATAGTGCTATTCACATTGACCTAAACATCTCTGAATACATAAAAAAATGCAGATATACTTGATTTCATTCAATACATATGATTTCTTAAATGTCACATATAAAATCATGTTCTTCCACCAATATATCATATCAGAGATGGTTTATCTTTGTTTTCCAACTGGCCACTAATTATCTGCTTTGTTTTATCCACTTTAATCACTTACTTATTAAACAAATACAATAATAAATGTTGTGATAAACTCTAAGGATTCAATAGTGTATAGGACATAATAGGACACAGTTTCCACCCTCTTGGAGCTTTCTTTAATTTTATGCACTTTTTAAATAATTGTATATGATTTGTGAACAAACATGAAAATAGGCACTGCCCTATCCACCTTTATGTCTCAGTCCACAGAGAAAGGGACTTCTATGTTTCTTCCTATGGATAGAAAGGACTAGAAGAACACTTCTTTTAATTTAGGCTTTTTTTTTTTTTTTTTTTTTTTTTTTTTTCAGAAAAAGGGTCTCACTATTTTGCCCATGCTGACCTTGAGCTCCTGGGCTCAAGTGAACCTCTCGCCTCAGCCTCCCTAACAGCTGGGACTACAAGCCCATGCTACTGTGTCCAGCTTAGAAGAACACTTCAATCATCCTTTCCATGCCTTACTTCTCAAGTAAGAAAGAGTGGCCAATATCACTTTTAACATTTTCTGAATCACTACATAGCACTGAGACTATCACAACTCAAAGAACAGTTTTCCTAGTTCTCACTTCTTTTACTGTCTGTGTTATGGCCTTATTTCCAGTAGTAATTTTTTTTTTTTCTTTTGAGACAGGGTCCAGGCTAGAGTGCAATGGCACAATCGTGGCTAACTGTAGCCTTGACCTCCCGGGCTCTAACAATCCTCCCACCTTAGCCTCTAGAGTAGCTGTAACCACAGGCATGCACCACCACACCTGGCTAATTTTTAAAATTTTTGTTCAGATGGGGTCTCCCTATGTTTCCCAGGCTGGTCTCAAATTCCTGGGCTCAAGAGATCCTTCCACCTCAACCTCCCAAAATTGTTGAAATTACAGTTGTGAGGACTGCACCCAGCCTCTAAAAGTATTTATTTCTCATACTCTGTGGTGACATTTTTCATTTTTGTTACTCGTGGTGCACATATCTTCTTTTGATTTACTGTTTGTAATGTGCCACTGGGATAAGAATCTATACGATAAAGCTAATTAAGAATCTGAATGATTTTCTATGGTTGACCTGGAAAGATCATCCAAATATACATGTGAGAAATTACAATGTGAAAAAAACTCCTGAAAACTGTATAATTCACTATTTATAAAACATATATATAGATGCTATAATGTATGTAGCATAAGAAAAAGCAAAAAATTACATATAGTATGCTATCATTTATGTTTGTCATGAGCATGTATTCTTCTAAAACTAAGAGAAATAATAAAGCCTTATTTTTAAAATATGCCACCCCTTTTGAATCATACAGATGTTTCTATGTGAAGCAGTCAATACAAATTCAAAATATCTGCTGGAATATTTGCTCAAAACCTTTTAACTTGAAACATTAAAATTTTGTTAACAACAATGAAAAAAAGAAACTAAAAGATAGATACCAGGAGAAAGATAAGAGAAAATTCAAGGTCCTCAAAAGGAAGAGTTGGTTAATATTGTACTTTTTCACATGAAATATAAATCTTCATTTCACTGCCAGCATAAAAAATACAGTACCTTATGACATAATGTATCAATTGAATCACATTTTTATAAAAGTAGAACATACTTTTATAGTAGACACTGAGTTCATCTGGGAACATAGTAACTTTAGCTCTAATTCAGACTCTGAAACTGGTATGTAATATGTCCCCGAGTCATTTCAATTATCTTCTACTTTCAACCTAGATTATCTGTTTTTTAGTTTATAGAAATTTATAATAATGAGAATATTTGGATAGGACTTCAATAAACCACTTTGACCTGCCTTTAGAGAAGCTTTGACTTATCTTAATACCTGCATTATTAAATATAATACATATAGTTCCAAAACAGTACTATAGCTATAATATTTTAAGAACTTGAGAAAACTTTCACTATTGTAATAGTGAGGTATAGAGGAACATACTGAGTGAGAATACTTTGTAAAGATCAGAACATTTTCTCAGTGGCAGTGGTGGCAGCACTTACAGGAAGTTCAGTTCTAAAATACGTAAATTACTGTTCTTGCTCTGTCCAAATTCTTGCACTTACTGCATTGCTTCTTTTAAAGAAATCACTAGTAACAGCTAGTATTAAATTATACAGGCATAGTTGGGAGGCTGAGGCACGAGAATCAGTTGAACTTGGGAGGCAGAGGTTGAAGTAAGCTGAGATCATGCCCCTAAACTCCAGCCTGGGCCACCGAGCAAGACTCTGTCTCAATTAAAACATAAAATAAAATAAATTATGCAGGCATGATATCAGTATTGTCACTGAATCAAGCTGATATTCACATGCGTATGTTTTTAAGCGAAAATGATATCTTTTTCCTAAGAATGTATTCACAAAAAGATTTATTAATGTCTTAGGATTTTTTAACTCTCTCACATAATTTATCT